>NC_056728.1:521763129-521820629 GCF_019279795.1 Protopterus annectens | reverse complement strand
GCAACATCCCCCCACATGTACAAGAGCAGTAGTTAATACAAAAAAATATAAAGATAATTTTTTTTATGAAACAGATTAAATTGAACAGTAGGTGTATGAGTTTGCCCATCGCTTAGCTACGGTTAATGCAGCTTAAATGGCAGAAGAGGATAAAAAGCAAGATATATGTGAATTCATCAGTATAGTAATAGTGTAGTGGACAGAGCATTTGCCTTATGAGCAGTCATTCCCCGTTCGAGTCCCACTGCAGCATTTTCCATGTCAAATCACATTATGACCAATATTTTTAGTTGCATGACCTACTAAATAACATATATTTCTGAACTGGAGTACTGCATTAAATGCAGATGTGGGGTGTCAGTGTCATAATGTTGCAAACTCCACAGATAATCACATGTGCCTGATACAGTATATGTACACAGGAATCAGGGATACAAATGGAAGGTAAAATGTGTAATGAATGATAACTCCATACAGCTTTCAAATCCCCCACCTTCACAAGAACCATTAGACATTGCTGTCTAAATTAGTGTAGTGGTTAGCAGGAGTAAGCACTAGTAAGCAAGTGTAAGCACTAATAAGCTGTAGTAAGCAGGAGTAAGCATATGTAAGCACTAGTAAGTGGGTTTAAGCCCATTAGTGCGGGGGTAAGCAATGCGCACACAGGTAAAGAATTTTGAAGCTAACTCTCTGTGAGCATATTTAACCGGAAGTTAGCATTGCTTACCCTCATGCAAACCTGCACAAACCCACTTACAAGTGCCTTAGTCACTCTGTATCCAGCAGCTGCTGTTCTGCCCAGCAACAAAATAAACAGTCTGGCAGGTCTTGAACCCAGGACCCTATACACTAGAGTCACAGTAGTTAACCACCAAGCCATCACAGCAGTGGATAAGATTGAGGTATCACCAAAAAAATCCTCACTATAGTAAAATTAAACTGAACAAACAGGTTGCTGAACGCCAATAACAAGTCCACCAAGAATCCAAAGGAATTTATTAAATCCACACAGAGAGATAAGCGCTTTCGTCATCAAGACTTCTACAGATCTATTGAATCATAAAATGCATTGCATTATATAGAGGTCGCATGAAATCATGTGACAGAAACACTCATAAATATTAATTAATAAATCAATAAATTGAAAAAATGTATATACAAAATATCCTTACATTAAAAGTCTTATAAACTAGGATGGTTAAAAACAACATTTATAAAACACTTGCCCTATACCTTAATTCAGGCTTAATGCTTATACTCTCATTTAACCCAGGAAATACTGCAGCATTCAATTTAAATTGCCATTTCGACTCAGCCCTTAACAATTTATTTTTCCAATCACCCCCTCTAGCATCCAACATAACAATCTCCAAAATCCCAAAAATAAAACTGTGATCGGGATTGGTTGTAATGTGTTTACTTAAAGCATTTTTGTCATCTTTTTTATTGATGCAGTAGCAGTGTTCATAAATCCTGCGGTTGAGTTTCCTTTCTGTCTTGCCCACATAAAAACATGGGCAAGCTTTACAAGTAGCCAGATACACTAAACCTGTTGAAACACAAGAACCATGTGATAATCTAATTTCCACATCGAAAGGTTGTAATTTAAAATATTCTTTTTCATTAATGTATGAACAGAAATCACAACAACCACACTTTCGGATCCCTCCTTTATTGTTGATCGATTTTGCCTTATGATCTAGCAAAAACTTCAAATTATAATCTACCTTGTAAGTAAAAATAGGCTCAGGACCCATGAGCTTAAAGAGATCATTATTGCACTTCAACATAGACCAATTGTTTAAGATGATTTTCCTTACTTCCTTAGCTGTTTCACCATAAGTTAGGACCACAGCCTGAGAAAAATCTTTATTTACCTTGCAGCTATTTGCCACCGTGTCACTACCCATACCTAAAAGGGGTAAGTATCTATTATTCCACAAACCCAGGACTTCATCCTTGACGTTGGTCACAAAATCCAAGGGGTAACCCCAATCTAAAAACATATTCTTGACTTTATTTATTTCCTTTTCCACCAGACCTAACTCTGAACACATTCTCACAACTCTCACTATCTGCCCTTTAACAATGTTCCTCTTGGTGTAATGGGGGTGATTACTAGAAAATTCTAAATAATCATTAGAAAAAGTGTTTTTTCTAAAAACACAAGATGTGAAACATTCCTTAGTATAGTCCTTAAATAAGTTAATGTCCAAATAATGTATAACATCCTTATTGCCACTGCCCGTAAATTTTAAATAATCACATAAATTGTTAATATATTCCATAAAGGCATTAAAATGTTTATCATCTTTCCACAAAATAAATAAGTCATCTAAAAATCTAAAATACAAAGACCATTCTTGCTTAAATGGTGAGGAAAAAAGGAATTTATTCTCCCATTCATTCAAAACCAAATTTGCGAAAATTGGGGCACAACTATTACCCATCGCTACCCCTTGGATCTGTTTATAAAATTCCCCCTCAAATGTGAAAAAAATATTTTTTAAGATAATTTCCATAAGTTCAATTAAAAAGTTTATCATCTTACCACCTAAATTGCTTCGATTTACTAAAACATCCTTAAAAAATTCAAGTCCTATTTCATGGGGGATCGAGGATGAAAATCAAACTGAACATGTGAAAGGAATCAGTATACAGTCATAGGTTCTATAACCTACTACATAACATAAATATGTGAACTGGAGTACTGAAGTAAGCCCATATGTGAGGTGTAATTGTAATAGAGTGTTGAAGTCCCCTATTAAACACAAGAACCCTATACAGTGTATGTGCACATGAATCATGGATTCCAGACATATATATAACATGTAATGAATAATAAATCAATGCCAAAAAGCAAATATAATGTAAAGTAAATATTAAGCAATGCTAAGCATTGCACATGCCAGCTTAGTAGATGTAAGCAATGTGTAGGCCAGCTAACTTAATTTGCCCAGTGCTATACCCCTTTAAACAATGCCAACCTTAGGTAAGCAGGTTTGCCCTTAGCGTAGCCTTTTCAAAACCATCCAATCATGGCAAAGTGCGGAAAATTGGCACTACTTAAACCCAACACGTGGGAATACAGCTCATAACTGGTTGTAGCTTCCCCTTGCAGGCACCATGCCAGGAATGGGAGAGGGAGTGTGCTTTCAGGCACAGCGCTGGGGCATCCAGGAGTCCAAAGTCAATGCAGGACTCCTTGTCAAAGAACATGAGCAGAGACTGCTGCAGGGTCAGTACCAGGGTTCCCAATATAAAGTGGAAACCTGGGACCATCTCAACCTTGACCTCACCAGTGCCACTGGCATACACTGAACTGGTGAGCAGGGTCAGGCATCACTATGCCGATCTGAAGCGGTGAAAGGGGGATCTCTTGAATCAGTGGATCCAAGAGGCTAGTACAACAGGGGAAGTCCCAGTAGTGTGTAAATATCACTCCACTACCTGTTTAATAATTGCCAGGTCATGTATATTATGGATAGGTATGGCTAAATATTCCTCTTATGTCCTTCACAGTGGCAAGTGAGCGGGCTGTGAACCAGTAGGCCCATGGCTGTTGCTTGGAGAGGTTGCAACGCGAGGCAGGTTAGTAATACTCTTGCATGTACTGTCATAGGAAATAAATCTAACTCTATTAGTAAATCAATTGCCTGTATAAAACCTGTATTGTATAAGGCAAGTACTGCATACACCAGAGAATATGGCAGGAAGAGTCTCATATAGGTTGTATGTAATTAAAAGTGCAATAGCCTGACAACAAAGGTCTAACTGCTGGACTGCATGTGTTTACTCTGGTATTATATGGTAATGTAGATTTGCAATTACTTAATAGTAATGTATTAAGCAATGTTACCCACACTGTGCAACATAAATTAAAAATGTGTAGGAATGCCTGTATATGACTGGTGTAAAACCCAGAAGTCAGCTAGTACAACTGGGAGACATAGACAGAAAACAGTGAAAAGACAGACAACAAAATCCAAATAGCACACACAATGGAGATGTGAACTGTTGTATTTTTAGCACACACAGCCATGGTTCAAATCCTGGGAGTGGTAGTAGTTTGCATACAGAATCATACCCCACAACTGTACAGATATGTCCAGAATGTCAAGTATATTGGCCCATATCTGCTGCCTGTCACTGTGTCCCCCTGGGAAATCAGTGGGATGATCCCAGACATACAGGCTGCAAACGAGAAATACAACTGATTGTCACACAACTATAAGAACAAACCTGTCACTCTAGCAACTCCCCAAACTGTTATGAGAGTAATAAGCCAAGTATGTCCCATCTACACCCCCATGTTGCCAAGTTGTGACCAGAGTGTGTACAGTGACAGAGTGAGATGTAAGTGCATAATAATAATGTAAAGCTGGTACTTTGTGTGGCAGCAGTCAGGTAGTACTAACAAATATTGCTCCCACAGGTACATCAGATACAAACATTGTGCCCAGAAATAAAAGTGTGATAGAAGAGGACAATAGGTTCATAGGTTCATAGGTTCGTACTAGGCTATCTGCCCTAAGGCATTTATAAGCCTAGCCAGAGTGTATGTGGCTTACACCACCCCTTAGGATGAGAATACTACGCCCTTTTAGGGTTTAGTTTACTATGCCTAGTGTCCAGTAGTGACACAGAGATGACCCCCGGGGTAAACCTACGCTCTCCCATCCACTCGTCGAGATTTCTCTTGAATAGAGTCAGTGAGGGGCTCTGCCTAACATGGACTGGGATTCTGTTCCAGAGTGTAGGAGTCTGGGTTATGAATCTGTCCCTCCAGCACATCCTATTTATTTCTGTGTTGAGGGTTAAGTCACTTGTTCTCGTGGCTCTGATGGATTTGGATTTTCTGAGGTGGAGCATGTCCATTAATTCAGGATTGGACATGGCCTTGTACGTCAGGCACAGATCACCTCTGAGTAGGCGGTATGCGACTGACTAGAGCTGGAGTTTTTTCAGTCGGGCAGCATATGACATATGTTTAAGACCCTTTATCCTCTTGGAGAGGAACTTTTGGGGTCTTTCCAACTGCTGCAGGTGTCGGGTGAGATACATCCCAAATGGGGCATTGTACTCAATCATTGGCCTGATAAGAGAAGAGTACAGGGGCACAATGACCTCTCTTGATCTAGATGTGAAACCCTTCATGATAAGGTGGGCAATATAGAAGGTCTTCCTAACCACTTTGGCAATGTGAGTGTCAAATGAGAGGTTACTGTCAACCTGGGTCCCTAGGTCCCTGATTACCTCTTCCGTACTTAATGGATTACCGCCTATGTGGTAATTTGTTGGTACCTTGTTTTTCCCAAAGGGTATGACTCTACATTTTTTTGGCGTTCAGCTTAAGGCCATGGCTCTGGCACCAATTATCCATTTCTATGAGGCCTCTCTGAAGGATGCTTGTGTCCGCTGGAGTATCAATTATGGCGCCCAGTTTGCAGTCATCTGCAAACTTTGTCAGCCACAATCCTCCTATGTTTGCCTGTACCTCGGAAAAATAAATGCCGAACAAGAGGGGTCCCAGGACTGAGCCCTGTGGGATACCGCTTGTGACTGGCTTAGAGTCTGACATAGCTCCAGCAACTCTGACCCTATGGATTCTGTCCTTGAGCCAGTTTGCAACCCATCTTGTGACATATGGGTTTATATTTAAGCTGGTGAGTTTGTCTATGACTCCCGAGTGGGGTATTGTGTCAAAGGCTTTTGCAAGGTCAAGGTAGGCTGTGTGAACTGCCTTACCCTCATCAATGGCCTTAGTGACTGTTTCAAAAAAGTCGACCAAGTTCAAAAGGCAGGATCTGCCCTTGACAAAGCCAAATTGGGCAGGATCCAATGTCTGTAGGTCCCCAATGTCTTTGTTTATGAGTTCCATAATGATCCTCTCCATAGCTTTGCAGACCAGACGCGTCAAGCTTATGGGGCAGTAATTTCCAGGGTCCGTAGAAGCACCGCCTTTGTGAAGTGGGACCATTGTTGCAGTATGCCACTCTTTGGGTACATATCCTGTAGTAAGGCTAGGATTAAACAGCAGCCTTATGTGTGGGTTTAGTTCCTCTTGGAGTTCATGTAGCACACAGTCTGGGACACCATCCGGTCCCATTGATGCTGTGTTTTTAGCTTTAGAGAGGGCGGCTCTCACCTGGGCATCTGAGATGTTAGGGAGGCTACACTCTGCTGAGATAGTTATTTCTCCTTTTGGGGGGGAGGGGGAGGAGAAATTTGCACTGAAACTGTCTGCCAGAATGTTGGCAATGTCAGTGGGTTCAGTGTATTTTGTGTCATTTTGGACTAACTCTGAGCATATCTGGGAGTTTCCACCCAGGTTTCTAACATAGCTAAAGAAGGCCTTGTGATTGTCTTTTGTGTCTTTTGCGATTTTTCTCTCAAAGTTGGCCTTGGATGATTTTATGAGTGATCGTAGTTTTTTTGCTAGTACTGATCAGAGACACCTTCCCTTTTAGGGATTTTGATCTGTCATGTAGTACCTTCCTCCTCCTGTTGTAAAGTTTGTTTATGGCTGGGGTCCACCAGACCGGGCGCCTGCCTTTGGGGGAATGGGTCTTGGTTTTATTTGGGATTGCATGATCCATGCATTCTTGAAGGTGCCCATAGAAGGCATTTGCAAAGGATTCAGCAGTATGGGTTGTGGTTTCCACTGGCTCAGGGGCCTTGAAGGATACCACTTCAGTCTTAAGAAGTGTGAAGTTTGCTTTTGAGAAGTTCTTCACTGTGGTCTTTTGTGCAGGGGGGGGGGGGGGGCGGGATGTAGATTTCCAGTGAGATTAATTTATGGTCGGATCTTACCAAAGAGGGATATACTTCCGGTGTGGAGCATTTTGTCCCCATGTTTGTGATGATCAGGTCTAGTATATTGTCTCCTCTTGTGGGAATGGTGACTAGTTGTTCCATTGCATATGAGTTTATGAATTCTAGCAACCTTTGGGCTAGGGTGTTGGGGCTTGAGTAATGTTCCCAGTCTATGTTTGGGTAGTTGAAGTCTCCCAAAATGATGGCATTTGGAGAGACATTCATACTCTCCAGTGTCTTCAGGAAGGCTGTGTGAGGTAACTGAGTTTGAGAGGGAGGTCTGTAGCATGCTACAAACTGTAAGGCAGTTTTGCCTATGGTTAGTTGCACCTGGATAGTCTCCGATGCTTCGTGCATTGCCACTAACCTGCAGGTGTGGGTATCTTTGATGAAAATGGATACTCCCCCTCCTTTTGTGGTTCGGTCCAAGTTTTGGGTCCGGAAAGCATGATTTGAGGTAAAACCTGATAGTGCTGGGGTGCTTTCAGGAGCCTTGAACCAGGTTTCAGTCACTGCACAGACATCGATGTTCTCCATACTGAGGAGGGCTTCGAGGGCATGCATCTTGATGTTTAGACTTCTGGCATTGAGCAGCATTACCCTTAGTTTTTTTCCACTTGTGTTTTCTAGGGAAGTAGGTTTGTCATTTGAGCCTTGCCTAAAAAAGGCACTATGGGGGTGGCAAGAGCCTTGGCCAATATCCAGAAGCCCAGGGGTGACAGGTGCAAGACATCCCTTGCGAAGCAGCGTGGCTTATCAAGCATGTCATCCCAAGCAGACAGACATTGGATCCCCTTAGAATGACACCAGTAATTAAGCCAATTGTTAAAACTGATCATTTTGTCTTTGTACTGTGGCATCATTCTTGGTGAGGGTAAAATGCTGGTCAGGGTCAGGGTCATACAGGCCTGGGCTACATAATCAGAGAGCTCCTCTATGTCTCTTTTCATGTAGTCCAGGGAGGTACGTCTCAGGTCATTCACACCGGCATGTACAATGACTGAGTCATATTTGTACTTGCTGTGGAGTGACCTGAGTGCTTGTGTTATGTGGCAGATTCTAGCTCCTGACAGGCAGCTTACTGTGACCTTTTCCTTGTTCAGTCTGGTGAGTGGGACGTCAGTGTGTCTGACTATGGAGTCACCTATTACAAGTGTGTCTGGCATGTTGTTTGGCCTTAAGGGCTGTGACTGTTTAGCACACTGACTTTGTGAACTATGTGTTGCATGTAATATGTCTTGAGGTGGTGGTTGCTTGGGTGTCTGCTTTGGAGGCCTCTGTTGTTTTGGTAGATTTTTAATCAGCGCCTCAGAGTATGTTTTTGTGTGTTTATGTGTTTGGTTTGCTGTTGTGATAGTTCTATGTGAGACTGGGTTTGTGGTGTGCGTGGTTACCTTCTCCTCCTGACTGGTCTTGCCAGTTCTGAATTGAGAGAGCTCAGCCTCCAGTTTGCCTATATAGTTGCATCTTTCGCATATATTTGTATTTGTTGGGAGGAGGAGAGGGTTGTCTGTGTACATGAGGCAATTGTAACATTGCCTCAAGATTCCCAGATTCACCAGCTGAACAGGAGGGGATGCCAGCAACTGACCCTTCGACATGCTAGAAATAGTGAAAAAGATTGCTGTGTAACTGAGTCAGAAAGGACCTATAGGGAGATGTGTACTCAACAGAATTTAGGTGAATGAAGTACTTTCTTTTGTTTAAGAGTGCTTTACCTGTATAAAAATGCTTTAGGAGCAAGTGCTGAGCTTTTCAGATAGAGTATAGACTGTTTAGATTGCAAGTAGAACAGTTCTAAGGGAAAAATTGAAGAGCAGACTTGGCGGAGCCAGAAAAAGTTTAACCTTGTTTAACCAAGTTTAACCTTGTTTAACCGGCGCTGCATGTGCACGACCGCACAAACCCATGCAAAGGCGGATTTTAAGCAGTGAACTACAAAAGAGCTAGGAATGGACCCAAACAACCAATTACTACAGCTTCTTGTGCTGAGGTCACTTCCCCCAAGGACAGGTAGGCTGCTCAAGGCTCCCCACTCCCACTGGTGAGCAAAGAAACTTCCTTCTATCCAAGTAAGGTAATGGACAACACAGGAACTACACCACAGCCCAGAATACAGCAATGCCTGTATACTGGTCTAAACTAGTCGAGAAAGGCGGGAAAACAAGGATTATTTTTTGTTTTTTTTGTAGAAATACACAGAAAATGCAGAGACAGTGATAAATTAGTTACTCAGGCTAGCACACTTTAGTGAGCAGCCTCCACAGTTAAATTAAACAAACAAACAAGCAAAATTTCGATTAAATTCGACTAAATGTAACTTTAAGTGCAGATTTAAAAATAAATGCAGTAATCAGAAAAAAAACAGTTCAAGCTAGTTTAAAGTAAGCAACAGAAGCTATTTCCAGTGGAAAAAAAGCAAATATACTTAAATCCAGAAGGTAGTCACTTTTTCGAGTTCCTTACTGCTAGGACCACTCTGTAAACCCACGTGGAGCTTGTCTGAGCAGTATAGCCAGAAAAAAATGCCCAGAGGCGGATTTTAAGCAGTGAACTACAAAAGAGCTAGGAATGGTCCCAAACAACCAATTACTACAGCTTCTTGTGCTGAGGTCACTTCCCCAAGGACAGGTAGGCTGCTCAAGGCTCCCACTCCCACTGGTGAGCAAAGAAACTTCCTTCTATCCAAGTAAGGTAATGGACAACACAGGAACTACACCACAGCCCAGAATACAGCAATGCCTGTATACTGGTCTAAACTAGTCGAGAAAGGCGGGAAAACAAGGATTATTTTTTTGTTTTTTTGTTTTTTTTTGTAGAAATACACAGAAAATGCAGAGACAGTGATAAATTAGTTACACAGGCTAGCACACTTTAGTGGGCAGCCTCCACAGTTAAATTAAACAAACAAACAAGCAAACTTTCGATTAAATTCGACTAAATGTAACTTTAAGTGCAGATTTAAAAATAAATGCAGTAATCAGAAAAAAACAGTTCAGGCTAGTTTAAAGTAAGCAACAGAAGCTATTTCCAGTGGAAAAAAAGCAAATATACTTAAATCCAGAAGGTAGTCGCTTTTTCGAGTTCCTTGCTGCTAGGACCACTCTGTAAACCCACATGGAGCTTGTCTGAGCAGTATAGCCAAAAAAACGCCCAGAGGCTGATTTTAAGCAGTGAACTACAAAAGAGCTAGGAATGGTCCCAAACAACCAATTACTACAGCTTCTTGTGCTGAGGTCACTTCCCCAAGGACAGGTAGGCTGGTCAAGGCTCCCCACTCCCACTGGTGAGCAAAGAAACTTCCTTCTGTCCAAGTAAGGTAATGGACAACACAGGAACTACACCACAGCCCAGAATACAGCAATGCCTGTATACTGGTCTAAACTAGTCGAGAAAGGTGGGAAAACAAGGATTATTTTTTTGGTTTTTGGTTTTTTTTTTGTAGAAATACACAGAAAATGCAGAGACAGTGATAAATTAGTTACACTGGCTAGCACACTTTAGTGGGCAGCCTCCACCGTTAAATTAAACAAACATACAAGCAAACTTTTGATTAAATTTGAGGTCTACATATGTCCCAGTTCACCAGCATGTGGTCAAGACATGGCCAGAGTCTGTACAAAAAGAGATGGACATGTATGTGCATAACATCAACCTGGAACATATGTAGACTACTGCCGTCTTAATCCTTTAGTGACTTACAACACTCTTATACAATATTTCCTACACAGTTATATTATGTAGCACAGTGTGGGTGACAGTGATCAGTGATACCTTATTATACTCGACAGGGGCACAGGAAAATAATTTTCTTTGGTGGCAAAAGCCAGGGTACATTTTTGGCTAGGCTTATATAGGCCCTAGAGCCAATAGCCTAGTACCTACCTATGAACCTGTGGAATCTGGGAGTATGTGTAGAAACAGTTAGTGTTAAACAATTTCCTCCCCATGTATACCAGGTAAGAGGTGTATACAGCAGGTAGAAATAGTTCATGTATATAGATGTCAACAGCCATATCACTGTCCAGCTAAGGCAATAGGGTAGAGTAGTAATACTTGTAAGGTACAGATAACAGCACTGGCTAGGAAAGTAATGCAAACTACAGGAATATACCAGTTGTTAATTGACATCTTCCCCCCCCCACCATATCTCCAACAACACACTAAATACCCACCTCAATTGGTACGTGATGACTTCACTGTCATGTTTGGACATATGTCCTGTTGTTTGATAATTATTTAAATCTGTTTCTATGCATTTGCTATGTTGAAATACTCCAACATTGGTGGCATGGTGCCATCAATGTACCCGCATGCTGTTGTTATTACCGCTGTGGTCCCATAAATGCATGTGTTCCATTTGGTATGCAACTGTTCCATATCTGGTGTCTGGGTTAATTTGAATATCTATGCATGCTGTTATACCTAATCCCAGAATATGTTGCTATTACTAACCCACATATGTTGATAAACCATAAACACCATTGCATGTATGGGAATGTGGGTCCCATCTTTTTTTTTTTTTTTTTTTTTTTTTAAATAGATAGTACTTTTATGTTTCACTAACACCAATAATCGCAAGTCCACAGTATACCTATTAGTTAGATCGTGCTTATTACAAGTACGCGGACATCAAAAATTATCAACTTTTGATTATTTAATTTTTGGTTTCCAGTTATTTTAGCCTGATAAGTACACAAATACACTTGTAAACACGAGCGTAAGTTTACGCTCGTGTTTGCATGTTTATGCCTACATATTCCATGAAGTCTACTTGATTAAACTTCAATATGTTGCTCCTTAATTAGTATGATGTATCGCTTCAGGAAATAACATACACTTATATATTGTTTACTATTGGTATAGTGTTCCAGTACAACATCGAAGAATTGTGTTTATTTTTATTATTTTTTTTGTTTTCACTAACCCAATTTCAATGTACTTAATGGGTATTAAACTATTTCACAATTATTTTAAACTATGAATTATTCTAGTTGCAAGTAGTGATATATGCGACTGTATTTTTAATATGCAATCGAGTGTTAGAAGGAAATGACGTTCCATTATAAATGAAGTCATTTTGTTTGTAATTGATGTCTGAAGAAGTTGCTCTATTTGGAGTGATGAAAAGCGCTTTACTGGATTACATTTTAAACATTTTGCTTCATTATACGCTGGTGGTTTTGTTTTTCCGGATTTTACTTGGTTCTATTGTTTGTCTTCTTGCCACAGTTCGTTTCTCATTACCGCTGTGGTCCCATAAATGCATGTGTTCCATTTGGTATGCAACTGTTCCATATCTGGTGTCTGGGTTAATTTGAATATCTATGCATGCTGTTATACCTAATCCCAGAATATGTTGCTATTACTAACCCACATATGTTGATAAACCATAAACACCATTGCATGTATGGGAATGTGGGTCCCAGTGGACCCACCTGTCCCAACTTAGCTGGCTGTGGCACCATGCACCAGTACATCTGGGGCCCAACACAAGACCTTCTCATCCATTGGATCTGCACCACCTTGGGTAGAACTGCCTCAGGGGATGGGGCACTCCCCTCCCCGGAGCAGGCATGGACAGGAACCTGTCACCCATCGCCAGGTCCGGGTCATGGTGCATAGCAAGCTCAATCAGCAGTTTGGAGATCTGCTACACCAGCTCGAGGGCTGTGTGTCATGACTGGAGGGTCGGCCTGGCTCTCAGATTCAGCCCCCAGCACAGCCACTTTTGGGGCTGTAAAGGTGCAGTGGTGACTGCCCATAGGTGGGAACCTCAGTCCCACTGTTTCAACTATGGGGCTCATGGACTTCTGATTTCCTTACACCACTCCACATCAAGGTGTTTACCCCCAACATGTGTCATATACTGCCCCTGTATGCATCTTGTTTGTCTTGTGTGTTAACCTACCCAACCTACCTCCCCAAATACACCTACTATCCCTCCCCAACATCCCACTCTCACCTGAAAAAAAAACAAGAGGGCAATCTGTTCCCAAAAAAAAATCGCCCCATACATAGCTGTCCATTTTGCCATGTGTCCACTGGACACATGTAATCTGGTTAAATTGGCATCACAACAAACTACTGTTGTTCTCACCCCTCTCTCAGGGGTTTGAGTGTCCAAATCTACCTCCAAATTCATTGTATATGCACAGCTGTTGCTGTAGATGAAATGGGCAGCTATGGACCTTCCCTGCACCCTCCTGCACAACCCTAGCTATTTTCCTTACTGTCTTGCCCTCTTTGTGCCCCTTTTTCACCACTTTCCTATCAACCCTTTTTTCTTTTCTTTTAAAGAAATTAGTGCAGGGGTAAGCGGGAGTAAGCACTTTTAAGCAGCAGTAAGTGGGTTTAAGCTTGTTTGCATGAGGGTAAGAAATGCCTAAACAGGTTAAGCAATTTAGAAGCTGAGTATAAGAAACTGTAACCAGAAGTTAGCAGTGCTTACCTTCGCACAAACCTGCTTACAACTGCTTAAAAGTGCCTTAACCAGTCTGTATCCAACGGCCATTGTTTTGCCCAGCAACAAAATAAATAGCCTCTGCAAGGCTAGAACCTAGGACCCTGCACACCATAGCCAAAGTGATTTACCACTACACCATGTCTGATATACATAACCCTCATGTTTTCACAAACATAGCATCCAGTATAGTCATTCAACAGTACAGGAAATGTATTTAAATGTGTAGATGTATGTGTGTGTGTGTGTGTGTGTGTGTGTGTGTGTGTGTGTGTGTGTGTGTGTGTGTGTGTGTGTATATATATATATATATATATATTTATAACTAAATAGATATAACATATCTATATATGTAGATATATATATATATATATATATATATATATATATATATATATATATATATATATACACACACACACACACATATATATACATACATACGCATACATCTATAGATATATATGTCCACATCTATATGTCTGTATATATACAGCAACATATATATGTAAGCATAAATATATATCTTTATAGTTATATACAGACATATATCTATAGATATAAAAAAGAATATAACAAAAACATATATGTCCACATGCACCGTTAATGGGGGTGAGGGAGCCCAAACAACATGAATCTTGTACGTATAGATACCGTTCCCACAGCCAAATACGTCTGCCCTGCAATACAATACCAACTGTTGCAAATCCCATAACCAGGAACTGACACAACATGGACACAAAATGTTAAAAGTACTCCATCCCATCTGTATGATGTCGGCTGGTATCAGTAACATATAATGCAATACAGTCTGGCTACCATAGGGAATGTAGTGTGGAAGCAATCAACATTCCTAAGATACATATACACAGACACATATATGCTGATATATATATATATATATATATATATATATATATATATATATATATATATATATATTTAGATAGATATAGATTTAGGACTATTGAACTTTCAAATCCACAATCACCGAACACACTTTACCGAAAGCATTTTCACCGAAATAGAGCTTTTGTTAAAGTGTGTTTAAAAAAATAAAGCATTACTTTTATGATTTTGCAGGGGGGCAAGCCCCCCTGCACCCCCCACACCCCCCTACTTAAATATTCTCATTCTGAGGTGGCACTAAAGTGGGGAAAAGGACATTTTCCCTTATCCCTACTGTAATGCAATCTCCACAACAGGCATACTTACGCGCGCAAGTATGCCCGGCCAAATCTCTATCGGTTATGTTGTCTTTTGGTGATCCATACGGATCCCAAAAAAAAAAAAAAAAAAATATATATATATATATATATATATATATATATACATATATGTAACTACACATACACACACAGAGATATATATATAGGAAGATACATATGTAGAAGGTGCACACACTACGGAACAGCCACTATGCCTACAGTTGCCACCTTCAAACTTGTAAATAATAACTGCAACAAATGCTGAAAAACAACCACAGGTGGCAAGACAAATCCAAGGAACAAAATATAATCAACTGAGGCAAGTTATAATCCACTGAGACAAGTTTTAATTCCTAAAAGCAAGTTGTGTAAGCGCTTTCGTCTTGCTTCTATGAGCAAGACTTCATCAGACAAACAGAACTAATGTAAAATGCAGCTATTTAAAGTGTAGCTGTTTAAAATGCCACATGCTAAACATAAATTAGCTTCTAAAAGCAAAAGTACAGATATTTAAAAACATTTCAATATAAATATAAATACTAAATAAATAAGCTTGAATAAATAAGCAAGCATGAATAAAACTGACCGAGAATAAACATGCATACTGAGGATGGCCTTATTTTAAGAAAATGATATAAAACACTTTGCTTAAAAACTGTACTAAATAATTAATGTGCAAAATGAGCAATTCATTTAAAAGAGGAATTCATTTAAAAGAACTAACCACTAGTAAATCATATATCCCCTATTACCCAGCCTGTCAGTTAACTAATATAATACAAAAAAATACATAGAATGTAAGTATTTCTACTAAGGTTCAGTGATGTAAACAAACAACAAATGTACAGAAGAAATGTTCAATTACCTCTGCAGACTCTTCAGTTTTAAAACACAAGACAAAGAACATATATCATTTAGCCTTGGTACATTATAGGCATTCAATTTTATTTGCCATAATAATTCTCACAGTTCTAGCGTAAGGGTGAGGGGTCCCCCTTAGGATCTTGTTCAATCTGATCAATCACTCTAAACTTGAAACCATGCTGCAGGTGTTTGTGCACATGCTTAGTCAGTGCATTCTCCAATTTTAACTTCCTGATGCTGTAAATATGTTCATAGACCCTGTCCTTGAATCTATGATCAGTCTTACCGATGTAGAAACAAGGGCAGAGGTTACAGGTTGCTAAATAGACCACTCCCTTGGTGGCACAATTAAATCTTTTATTTATGCAGTATTTTCTCCTTCTAATGGAGAAGGATATAACACCACACACAGGTTTGCATATATGGGAAAGCTTTATTTGTGTACTATTACAGTTGTCTTCACCAAAACAGCATGTACAAACGAAAATAAACTTGTAAAAAAGCCAGACTGGGATCGACGTCACACAAAGACTTTATTGGAAAACGAACAACCAGCAATCGACTGAACAGAATCCTAAGCGCTTTCACCCATTTATACTGAGGGCATCATCAGAGTAAATGTAAAAACCTTTCTCACCCTCTTTTAAGTGTAAAACATATACACGCCCATACTCAATCAACCAATCAAAACATTAAACCAACTAAAACTCATTCATAAATAGTATATAATATATATAAAGCTAAAAAACATGTGTTTTTATATATATATATATATATATATATATATATATATATATATATATATATATATATATACACAATGTATAATATACACAATGTATAAAATATAGTGAAACCTGTGTGGAAAATACTAAATACCATATAAATTTGTTACATCAACTATATGCAATAATTAATTAATAAATACAATTACAAGTAACACTTTAAACAAAAAAATAATGATCAATATCTAATATACAATATATTTGTCCACCTAAAACTGAGTGCCTAAAACATACTAAAAAACCTACATTTGTATATGCCATGTTGTATAGCTGTTTAGACTCTAACATACATATAAACAGAGTAATGCAACTGAGAAACAGTTATATTAATACAATAGTCTGGAGAGGTTTACATATGTTGGTGCCCAGGCCAAGGCTTTCAAGTAGTACAATAGTAAAGACAGACTGGGCCACAGGATAACATTCAATCAACAGTAAGTAATGCAGATGTATAGTCCAGCAGCCTCTAACTACACTCTGTACACAGTCCCTAGGGGGTAAAGACTTCAGTTGACACAATGGGATGTATCTGTTACATAACAAGGCATAACTGACACCATCACAATCACACTGACAAACAAAGATTCTGTATGGCAGGAAGCAGTAGGACTGCATTCACCCGAGGTGAATTGTATGGTAATGTACATACAGATACCTTAAGGCAGCTTACTGTGCTTCAGTGCAGCTTGCAGTGTAGATGAAGCCCACTCATATATGGATCCAACCCCACAATATGTGTGGGGGCCACAACAGCAGTGGAGTGATGGCAGGAATGGCAACATGAAATACTCACAGCCCACTACATAACAACCCCTGACAGCATGTCATATGTACAAAGCCTGGTATGTAGGTAGAGGACAGAGGCTGGAACACAAGCCCATATGTGAAATATTGTTGTCATACACTAGTCTGTAACATACTCTTAGTCAGAAATATGAAGTTAAGAACAGACATGGATGTAGCCATGTACTAATAGCACTCAACACACACACATTGCCAGTGATACATCTGACACAAGACCTGTGTGGTGGACAGACGAAACATAATAGGCACACCTTTGGCCATCAAGTGCATAGGCCCACAGTTGAGAGCTATGCAGACAGACTGCATTCCAAGTTAAACTAGTATGTACACACAAACCCTCTAACACTGGTGTTATACGCTTCCAACAACACTACTCACACTCTGTCTGTAGTTCTGGAACCTCCTACAAATATGTAGCTGGTCTGAGTGTACAGGTTCTCTTATAAGAGATATAGCTATCTGCTGTCTGTAACACTGCTGGTCACACACAGGAAGGATGTCCACCATACAGGAAGGTAAAGGGACCACGTCCACATGATGTAGGGATTCATAGTAGTTGGTTGCCATGACAGTGGTAACTGGAAGTACTACAGAGCATGCTGCATGCAGGTAGCAAGTGGAGGACACTGATTGGTACAGAGGCCATCACCTGATCATGTACATCACCTATAAAATTCATGCTGCAGTCTCTTCAAAGCAGCTCAATCCATTTGCTGGAGGGAGACCGAGAGAGAGAGAGAGAGAGAGAGAGAGAGAGAGATTGAAAGGCAAAAACAAACACAAGAAAAAAAAACTCCAGCGAACTATCCAGAAGAGACATCATTCCCAGAACAGGTATGTGAAGTATATATGCATGTAATTGACTGTAGTACTTGGTCCATAATAATGGAATAGATGATGTGGAATGATTTATATGTGCAATCAGGTGTTGTTGTTGTAATGATGTTCATCTGAACAACTGTTAAGGAAAATAGGGTCTGTCCATGTGAGTAGTGGGCCATACCCATCAACTGTGTAGAGCAGCACTGACTGAGAATATGTAAGCCATCATAGTGTGTGTTGTGTAATGGGAAATATGTATATTACTGTGGCCAATAGCTGGTGGTGGAAGTAATGTGATAATGATGGGCACGTGGGTTCCACAGCCCACCTCTTGCAGGATACTCAGGTGAAACTGTATTGTAGCATGCAGGAATGCCATAGGTGTGTAATAGGGTTATCTGCAATCTGGCCCTACATATACCCCCAAATGTCAGGCTGTGTCCATATGTGGCACCTGTCTGTGTTGTAGCAAGGCAGAACAGTGCAGCTGTGCAGGAAGGTGTTGTGAGATTGTGGACCTGATGTCTGAATGTACCCCATATGTAGGTATGCATATGTGTACATATATATGTTTATAAATATATATATATATATATATATATATATATATATATATATATATATACACATATAGACAGATATATATATATATATATATATATATATATATATATATATATATATATATATATATAGCCATACCTATTGAGTTGTGTGTACAGTTTGTTGTTGCTGATATGGTGGGGGGGGGGATGACAATTATGTGTGTTAAGAACTGTGGTAACCTTGCTGTATGACTTGCTCACACCTATGTCCATCTTTATGTCTTTCAGGCAAGATGTCACATGGATGGCTTCCGGCTTACTCAGCTGCTGAGAATGACATTGTGGTAAACCACCTAATCCAGCACTACCCTGTCTTGTTTGGTTGAGCCACCCATGATCAGCAGGAGTGGACTGCCCTGTGGAGCAACCTAGTCCACAGGGTCAACCATGTCGGACTGCACAACTGCAGTTATGAGCAGGTCCGGCATCATTGTTCTGACCTGCTTCGCAATGCCTGATGACATTCTGCAGCAGTCCAGAGGGATCACCTTGCAACAGGGGGGCCATGCCATCCATCTCCCACTGACAAGTGTGAAGAAGCTCCAAGCCAGCCTCTTGGCACCTGCCTGTCCGCATAGCCAGCAACTACCGGACAGCATTGTGGAGGTGGGTGCTACCCACACACCAGCTGAGGAGCATGCAGGTAAGGCCACAGTGCACATCAGTAGACCCCTGTTGTGCATACATCTACATCTGAACAGGTATATCATGCACATATGACATGTCATAGATATAGTCTGTTGCTGCATAGTAGTGATAAACAGATTTGCATGTGTGGTAGTATTGTGGACATGTACTGTTGATGTAATGTAATGCTGCACCCACCCTGTAGCAATGCCACAGGTGTGGCCACTGACTTTGCATCTCTCACCCTCTTATGTAGGTCCCTCCGGTATACCACCAAGGCAGCAGCCAGTAACTGGTGAGTATGGTTTATGTTGATGCTTGCCAATACACTGGGCATGTAATGACTATTGTATATTCCATGCACACATCTAACACACATACACAGAATGCATGCTGTACATGTGCACTTATTGTTGCTGTTAAATGCACAGCATCACAGTGGTGATCATGATGGGGGTATTGGAAGGGTATGTCAGACACCTGCAAGATTACTAACATCCTGTCATTGTGGAATGTGTCCAAAGGGAGTAACAAAATGGTAGGAGACATGTTCTACAGTAGGGACATATTTGAAACATCACCTGTATACAGTGCAACACTAGTGTATATACCTGTAGGACAATGGCAACTGTTGCAGAGTTACACTATGGCATAACGTATTTATGTGGTCCACATTATCAGCTGGGACTAGGCTGTAACATGTGGTGTTCAGCGTATGCGACACTGCAAACTGACACACATGTAGGCCTTACTTGTCAAGCATCTGCAAAAAGGATGAAGGTGGGGGGGTGTCAGCATGACACATGAGTGCACTGCAGCAGGGATCCTAAGGATGCTAAGAATGGCTGTATCTGCACATAGTCAGGTTCAGGAACCGTGGCAGACATAAACCTATCCCCACAGCAATAGTGACGGCAGTGTGTGAACACCAAGGGATGTGCACATGAGTAGACCTTGCAATCATGCAGATTAGGGGGACATGTGTAGGGCAGACTGAACATACACTGGTAAATGCAGATGGCCCATGCTAGCATACCCCTGCCAGGAGTAGTGACTGCTGTAGTACACATAACAATAGGTGCAATCAACCGTCATGATAAGGGTGTGCACACATATGCCCACACGGAGTGTATGCATCGTGGTCAGCATCTACACACCTAAAACATTCCGTAGACACTGCATGTGAAAGTACAGGACATATGTCGCATATCAGGCTCATATACTGTTAATATATGCAGTGATGTGGTCCCATGGCAGATCACGGAAGGGTGCGTCATATCAGTAAGGCGTGGCTACACTCCCCATAGCCACAGTATGCTCTGATGGTTGCCAGTGTAATAGTATTGGATTGGTCATACATGGTCCGCTGATGCTGAGAGCTGTAAATCAGACAGCAGGCATTCACAAATGACATCTGTCCACATATCGTCCCAGGTAGGTATTGCTGAAAAGCATAGGGGCTGTGAGCATTAAAGCTGACATAACTGACACAGTACTACACATTAAAGAATGGCTTGTAAACATGTGAGGTGTGGTGCACAGTACATGGCAGGGTGCTGAACAGGTGCACAGCAATACTGTGTACATGGGTGCAGTGGTATCCAGGGGGAGGGGTATCACCTAGTAACACAGCACATGCATCACACCCATGTATACTGTTGCTAGCATGGATTGACTATAGCTGCACTGCATGCTGTTGTGTATCATATGTTATGCATGTTGACAGATGGGTAATAAGAGGACTGTGTGTACCATCATTGTGCAACCTCACCTGTATGTGTGTGTATGTGTGCATCCTGATGGGTGGTTAGTTTGTCTGTAGGGTCACTCTTGTGAAGTGGAGGGAGGTTGATGCATGTAGGATGTGTGTGTGCATGTGTTTGTGTGTTGTGTCGGTGTCCATGTATGCACATGTGTGATTGCCAGGTTGCTCATACAGCAGTACCTCCTTTTGGGATCGTGCAGTACATGAACATGGACTGCCACATGACACACCAGGAATACTTGTCATGTATGTAATCATAGGACAGCTGATAGTAAAATAAGGTCTGTAGCATGGAACAGGCATTGAGAGGTAAGGTAGATACCAGGTATACCCTTAATATTGCATTCAGCAGAGAAGTGACTGATAAAACACATATGCAGCACTACAGATGCATTGGGGAATTACTAGTCAACACCAGGGAGTGTATACATATATTACAGTTGTCACATGATAGGCTGATTAAGCAGCATATCTGGCATGTACTGAGCAATACATACACATGACACTCCAGTGTGTGGTATTATGGAATGAACATAGTAGCCCCCACATATAGGGGTCATGCTCATGATGTCTGGACATACACAGGGTGAACACTGAATGACAGCTGTGAGGCCATGTAAGACCACTCCACTCAGGTCAGGCAGGTAATGGAGTAACACGTCTTGTGTTGTGATCACTTGTCTAGGAATTTAGAGGACTGATACATTAATGAATGGTATTTGAGTGTATGTTACCAAGTGTGATGCAGGATGGGGAATGCATGCGAATATATGTGGGACTGTCTGTAAAGTCACTGATAGGTAGGTATTCAGGTGGTGTGTGTGTGTGTGTGTGTGTGTGTGTGTGTGTGTGTGTGTGTGTGTGTGTGTGTGTGTGTGTGTATGTGTGTGCACTGTTATGCAATGCTGTACAGGTCTTAAAGTGCATTTATTGTTTTCCCCCACAAGTGGCGAGGTGGGTCAGGGTCCCTCCTGCATGCAATCTGATGTTGGTGGCCATACAGACACCAAAGATGATGATAGTACTGTTGAGGCACAGGTGGGGTTGTCAGGGGTTGAAAATGCGCTATCATTTGACATTCCCCATTTAGCCACCCCAACCTCGCACACAGTTTCAGTGCCTGTACATACCCCATCACCAGTGGCCATAATGGAGGGACACCTGGCGTTTGGTGGCAGTGCACAGGAAAGTGTGGTAACCATGCCTACTTTGGTCGCAGCAGGCATAGCTGGATATCTGGCAGGGCACCACATATGCAGATGTCTCAGGGTGCTAGTGGTAGGGCCGCTGGTCATCATGCCCCTGGCAGATGCGACACAGCTGGTACCCGCAGGTGTATGTTTCAGGCTGTCATGGCAGTGCAGTAACATTTGGAGCATTACACCAGACAGGGCCTGAGGCTGCAGAGGGCTGCTCTCACATCTCCCAGTGACAACTCTCGTGAACTGTCTGGTGCCATCCGTGCACTAACTGAGCTCAAGGATAAACAGTCTGGTGAGATGATGGCCCTCATTGACCATAGTCTGTCCATGCTTGAACATGTGGTGGGAGTGTTGCGACGGCCACGTGGATGTAGGCCAGCAACCCCAACAGCTGGTAGTCAATGTGGACGTGCTAGGACACCAAGGGGCTCCCATAGTGGCAGCACCAGCCCCGGCACTGCAGGGGGGCACTGTCCACACCACACCACAGCAGGCCACGAGCAAGTGGTCCTGGCCAGTCCCAGGAGGGACCTGGTTCTAGTGGATATTTATCATAATCAGGTGAGAGTTGCACATCAAGGCCTGTACATGTACATGCCCATGGAACCCTTGGCAGGCACAGTCCACATGTCCATGGGCGAAGGCAGTGAACTGTACACGCTGACAGGTATTGTATACAGCTGTCCATAAACACCTGCGTAGGGCAGCCACATGGCAGAACTGTGTGCATGCAAACCCACACACTATACAAACACACCTAGGGCAACCCCATACCTACACACACCACATCACCACACCCAGATCACCTCATTACACCCCTCAACCACACACATGGTGTCAAATGTATGGCCCACCCTCTGCCTCTGGCAAGCCAACAACACACCCTGTGCATATGATGACACCTGTGCCACATCCCAGTCATCCATACCATTGATGCAGGGACAGGCTAATATGCTTCTAATGCTCACAGTGACTGCACTATGGTGTACCACAGTACTGCAGTGTAACATGTTTTCAGGAGTAAAGTGTAATGCATATATGTCAAGTAGTGTAGCCATCCAGCAATGATGCATTATAGCTGTTAGTAACACCGGTTGTTTGTGGTCTCTATAATGTTATCCATTTGTGTTGGTGTAAATGTGTCAGCACGAGGATGGTATGCAGTCATATTCCACAACAGGGTATGGCACTGTGGTGACACCATGGCTGTGACATATCTGGGGTACAATTGAACACATGTCACAGGTTTGTATAACAGTTATTGCCTGTGCCACATGGACAGGTGACCCACTGGGATATGTATAATCTGCAAGCTGAAGTAGACCCATCCACACACACGCATACTCTTACTTGGCAACACTGGGACTAGACCCCTACCTATGTATGTAGTGATACTGAAATGGGTGGCTTTCATTGCACACAACACACAGCATTTAGGGTGAGGTGTGTTGCAGGTTACATGTTACATGCAGAACATCCCCAGACATGTACAGTATGCTAATGGGGGATGTAATGGGTGTATATGGACAATACATAGTGTGACATACCTTCATATATACATTAACAGACACATAACAGGCAGACACACGTCCAAGAGACCTGGGCCTATCGCTGCTAACTAACTTGACCATGTGTCCAAAGTGTTACAGGTAGGCTGCACACAGCACATGCATAACTGGCCTGGATTGTGGTATCAGTTACCTGTATTATTGATGGCGGCAGTGGTAACCATAACGTGGTATATGGGACATATATCAGGTGTACCTTGGTATAATGACAGTGTACACAGCATCCACATCCCCCAGTGGATATTGTACTCTCTGAAACCCATGATGACACACTGACATATCCACCATCACACACTGGCCATGGCTGCGATACAACCCATTGTATATCCCAACAGTGGTATTACAGGGATATGCATCTAATCCACATGCCACAAGCATAGTAAGGTGTTGCATTGTCATGCCTCATCTATGGGCAGCAACAACACGTTCTTTACTACTGTGTGGCAAAGGGTATTGTAATAGGAGTATGTGGCCTAGGAATGCTGTACCCTACAGATATACAGACATGCACACATACACACACTTGCCACAATAGGTATCCCATGCCTATCAACCCAATTGTACAACACTGTTGTGCTGGTACTGCAAAGTTTGTGTAGCCAGTTTGGAGAGGAGCTTAACAGGGTACATGTTATGTCCCATACAGCAGCAGCCACAACTGACTATGGCAATGGGTGTTGTGGTGGTTGTGAAGGTCCTCATGGAACTCCCAAGTACAGGTGTGCTAACAAACAGACACTGCTATGCTCAGTCATGCACATGTACACATGTATCAGTACTGGGGTGCATCACTGCAAATGGTCATAGCTGTGTACCTAGCTATTGTCCAAGGAGAGATGGGTTGTGTGTACAGTGGTGTCCTGCAACCTGCCATGTGGCAGCAGGCAATCTATCAACAGACACTACTGTGGTGGCCCTCAGGGTGAGAGTGACATGCATCAGCCAATCCTCCAGGTTCCTCCTACACATGGCCACTGAGGTGATCAAGTTACCATGTATGCAACATGCATTACAACACATGGTTAGTGTCTGTTATGGAGACCTGTACCCAAGCATGTTCTGTTGACTGTGGTAGTGTAGTGGAGGTACCCGTGGCATGTGGTGCATACAGGGTGTTATCTCCTATATGTGCCAGTTCTTACACAGCTGGGCAGACATGTCAGTCTCAGTCAAGCTTAGGTTGCCTGTACATATCCCAGCTGGATACCTGCCATCTGCACCTCTGTACAGGGACTGACAGTCATCAGCTTGGCAACTAGCTATGCAGTAGGATGAATGTGTTGACAGATGTTTGACAAGAATATGTATGCCATAACTACATGTCAGAAGCCCTCACTAACATGTGCTGTACAGACAGTAGTCTACAGTTACATTCCACATATTGGATCATTACTCAGTAGGGGTTATATACTGTGACACACCAGGGATACAACAGGGAGGCCTCAGATTCTAGCTATGCCTGCAGGTGTGCCTGTTGTCAGTACTACATTTAGCACTATACTCTTCCCTGGGAAAGCACTGTCAACAGTAGTACTGCCATGATACACTACATGCCAGTGTGACAGTACTTACCCTGGGCTACTACCATTGTATGCCACAAATTCACATGGATAACAGTGCTGTACAGGCCTCATATACATCTGTGTCCCAGAAATGACACTCGCACCCCTTGCTTCTGTAATGACAGCACATAGGCACATGTATTTTACATGGCATTACATACAGTTATTACAGATGCCTTTACCCTGCTATGTTATCAGACTGTGTGGTGTGAACTGGTTACCATGGCTAAGCTATGCTTAGCAGGTATCAACACTGCTGCAATATAATAGCTAAGCTGATTTCCACACTGGTAAGCAAAGCCTTCACTGTGTAAGCACCCGTACTTTACCTGTAGCTTAGCCCTACTTAGCTTAGTGCAAACCTGCGCAAATGCAATTCAAGTGGCTCAAAACTACCTTAACCATTCTGTATCTGACAGCCCTTGTTCTGCCCAGCAACAAAATAAACAGCCCTTGCAGGTCTTGAACCAAGGATCCTGTACACTATAGCCACAACACTTAATGACTATGCCATGACCACTGTGAATGCAGCTGTTGTTTTTCCAATATATATGTCAATATACATATTGATTAGGATTGAAAAATTGCCTTTACTTCCACAATTGTGTAGTACTTGTTATTAATATGACTGTTACATCACATATGTTGTTTTATCATAATGTACACATAGCAGATACATATGGTGAAATACATCTGGGAGGGTTTACACAACTGTGAGGCTTACACATGACAGGAATATGGATATATACATATAATAGGTTGATATATGTCTACATGTACATACACATGTATATTCATACATATGTCTGTATACACATCTGTATAGTGCAACATATATATGGCCATGTGTACATCTCTTTGTATGTATATATATATATATATATATATATATATATATATATATATATATATATATATATATATATATATGTACATATATATATATATATATATGTACATATATATATATATATATATATATATATATATATATATATATATATATATATGTAAATATATATATATATATATATATATGTGTGTGTATATATATATATGTATACATAGATATATGTATACATAGCTATATATAGGTCCATAGGTTCATAGGTTCATACTAGGCTATCTGCCCTAGGGCATTTATAAGCCTAGCCAGAGTGTGTGTGGCTTTCACCACCCCTTAGGATGAGAATACTATACCCATTAGTTTGCTGTGTCTCTGTCCAGCAGTGATACAGAGATGATTCCCGGGGTAAACCTACAATCTCCCATCCACTCGTCAAGATTTCTCTTGAACAGAGTCAGTGAGGGACTCTGCCTCACATGGACTGGGATTATGTTCCATAGTGTAGGGAGTCTCTGGGTGATGAATCTGTCCCTCCAGCACATCCTATTTATATCCGTGTTGAGGTTTAAGTCTCTTGCTCACGTGGCTCTGGTGGATTTGGATTTTTTGAGGTGGAGCATGTCCATTAATTCCGGGTTGGACATGGCCTTGTATGATCACCTCTAATCAGACGGTATGCGACTGAATAGAGCTGGAGTTTCTTCAGTCGGGCATCGTATGACATATGTTTGAGCCCCTTTATCCTTTTGGTGAGGAACGTTTGGGGTCTTTCCAACTGCTGCAGGTGTCAGGTAAGGTACATTCTGAATGGGGCGTTGTACTCCATCATTGGTCTGATAAGTGAAGAGTACAGGGGTACAATGACCTCTCCTGATCTGGATGTGAATCCCTTCATGATCAGGTGGGCAATGTAGAAGGTCTTCCTAACCACTTTGGCAATGTGAGTGTCAAAAGAGAGGTTACTGTCAACTTGGGTCCCCAGGTCCCTGATAACTTCTTCCATGTTTAATGGATTACCACCTATGTGGTAATTAGGGATTACCTTGTTTTTCCCAAAGGGTATGACTATACATTTTTTGACATTTAGCTTAAGGCCATGGCTCTGGCACCAGTTATCCATTTCTATGAGACCTCTCTGGAGGATGTCTGTGTCTGATGGAGTGTCAATTATGGTGCCCAGTTTGCAGTCATCTGCAAATTTTGTCAGCCACAATCCCCCTATGTTTGCCTGCACTTCAGAAAAATAAATGCTGAACAAGAGGGGGCCCACGACTGAGCCCTGTGGGGCACCGCTCGTGACCGGCTTAGAGTCTGACATGGCACCAGCAACTCTAACCCTGTGTGTTCTGTCCTTGAGCCAGTTTGCAACCCATCTTGTGACATATGGGTTTACATCTAAGCTGGTGAGCTTTTCTATGATGCCTGAGTAGGGTATTGTGTCGAACGCTTTTGCTAGGTCAAGGTAGGCTGTGTGAACTGCCTTACCCTCATCAATGGCCTTAGTGACTGTTTCGAAAAAGTCGACCAAGTTCAAGAGGCAGGATCTGCCCTTGACAAAGCCAAAATGGGTAGGATCCAGTGTCTGTAGGTCCCCAATGTCTTTATTTATGAGTTCCATTATGATCCTCTCCATAGCTTTGCAGACAAGGCTCGTCAAGCTTATGGGGCGGTAATTTCCAGGGTCCGTAGAAGCACCGCCTTTGTGGAGTGGGACCACAGTTGCCATACGCCATTCTTTGGGTATGTATCCTGTAGTAAGGCTAAGATTAAACAGCAGCCTTATGTGTGGGTTTAGTTCCTCATTGAGTTCGTGTAGCACACAGCCGGGGACACCGTCCGGTCCCATTGATGCTGTGTTTTTTGCTTTAGAGAGAGCAGCTCTCACCTGGGCATCTGAGATGTTTGGGAGGCTAGACTCTGTTGGGATAGATATTTCTCCTTTGGGGGGAGGAGGGAGAAATTTGCACTGAACCTGTCTGCCAGTATGTTGGCAATGTCTGTGGGTTCAGTGATTTTTTTATCATTTTGGACTAATTCTGAGCATATCTGGGAGTTTCCACCCAGGTTTCACCCATGCACATCCTATGTGTACAGATATGCCTATTTATGTAGATATATATGTAGATATCTATAACTATATGTGCATACATATCTATTCTGATATCTCTATAACTGTCAATATATATGTAGATATCCATAAGTATATGTGCATATGTATCTCTATCTGTATATTTGTAAACATATATTGCTGTGTATATGTATATATCTGAATGTTTACATGTGTGTATATATATATATATATATATATATATATATATATATATATATATATATATATACATATACATCTGTGTATGTCGATATGTATATGTGTATATATCTGTATAGATATGTGGATAATTATATATACATATACGTTCACCATATGTCCAGAACATGGAGTGGAGCCCTACCTCAGCCCCAATAGTCCCAACCTCTTAGTGCAAGGGGATGTGAGGTATGTATTACAGGTTTATATGTAGACTATTGCTACTGTCATAGGGGTTGTCTTCACAGACATGTGTGTGGGAGGTCACATCTGCTTTTAACATGTGCGCCATTGGCCACTGACAGACATCCTAAAGGCTTCATAGTACACTACTGCTGCTAGCCCAGTAATGATCCTGCGGACTACAGCAGAGATATGGCCAATAAATGTGCAGTCTGACGCACTCTGGTCAGTCCAGAGGTATACACAGAACCCCTTAATGCAAGACATTTAAACCAAGCCTGACTATGTGGATGTTAACAGCCATGTAGATAGGTATATCACATAAATGCTGGTATACATTTGCCTGCATAGGTTATGCATTCACACACCCCTGTCTGTCCTGACACATAATAACCACTGGTACAGAGGTGACATGGCCACATACTACCCACTAGGTATTGACATACATCTCTACAGCATCCCACTGCTTTGTCGGACATGCATGACTGTTATGGTGGCCTGGCAGCAGTACATCTGGCAAGTATCTGGACATAACATCGCACTGGGTAAGGACAATAAGCTGCTAGGCATGTAACAAAGCACTGTACAGGCAACAGGCAGACTGCTACATCACTGGCCTAAATTTCTTATGGAGGACTACACATGTACCTGCATATATAGCAGGCTCTACAAGCATGTCACAGCACAGAGTAACAGAAACCTGTGTGAAAGTGCATAACCACAACCAATGTGAACACAGCCATAGCCACATATGGTAAGCTAGCGTAATATTACAGTATATGGACTATCTGATCAACACCATCCTCATATTTTCCACTCACACACTAACCCTGCATATACATATACACAGTGTGGTCCAATGCCTGTTTGTGGTATGGAACATGTGTGGGTTTGGACCTACAAACATGTAAACTGATAAGGTGACATACAGTGGACCGCCATGTAAAATTAGATAGAACAGGACCAAGAACACTGACATCTACCACAGTCCATACACAGGCCAAGGTATATATTCACAATACACACACTGTCAGCAATCACCATATGTACACAGACCTCAGTACTGTACACACAACCACAGAATGCCCAGATTATGCCCTCAGATATAACCCCTACTATACATAACATGTGTAGCAGTCTGATATCTCACTGGCTTATCAGATATGATGCCAATAAATTATCATGTACAGAACATATGCACCTCTTACTGCATGACATATATACAAAAGTTGACAGAGTTGTGGCTGGAGGCACAAACACAGGGCCAATATTGACGTGTTGCTGTGATAACCTCATACATTTACTGTTGTAACAGGGTTTGTTGTGACATATGTCCTATGAGGGATATGAAGTCAGTAACTCTCATGGCTGTCACCATGTACTGACTGCAATCCTCACACTATGCTTCTGCTGTTCACAGATAGGTGCTCTGTGAGTAACACAAGAAACAAAAGGCACCACAGACTGCCCAGTCTGCAGATGACCCTACAGATGGGTTTTTTTTTCAGAAACATAGCACTGTCATGACAGGTATTAAAACATGTAAACCAGCCATATCCACACATACCCTGTTAAACCAACATTACTCCAAATGCAGAATAGCAACACTTACATTCTGTAGTCATGTCAGACACATCCCCCTCCTGTGTGTTGGCCTGTTTCCACAGTGTGTGTTGTTAGAGGTAAATCCCCCATCCATCTGTGATGCTGTTTGCCAAACACTAGATCTAGGTCCTGCTCACAGTGAATGAAAAGGCCCAACTCCAACATGATGTTCCTAGATATTGGAATGTGTTTCCATGCAATTGGCTATGGGAATGTTACCACAGCTGTTCCACATGCAATCAGCTACAGAAGGGCTGCAATTCATGCAGTGGCCATCAACTGATCATGAGCATCACTTACAAAACACATGCTGCTGCCTAAGTGAAGCAGGTGTAGTTCTCCACATCCACCAGAGAGAGAGAGAGTGAGAGAGACAGAGACAAAGACAAAGTAAGTCAGGGAGGGGGTGGGAGAGTAAAATCTAAGCATGTTTGTGTCACACACCTACCAGTACAGGGTATCAAACCTATGACTGACTATGTATTGTTTTCACATGTCTATGCAGTCATTGGATGCACCACATAGCTTACATGTTGAGGAGCTCTCCAAATGTATATGTGATGGTGAGTGACATCTGCAACACTGATATGGTAGCGATATGGTAGGTGTAGTACACGTGCCTGTGCACATAAACAGGTGTCAGTGTCAACACAGCCACATTCTCACAGGGACTCAAAGACTTTGACACACTTGGCAGGGTCAGGAATACACTTCCTCACTAGTTAGCTTGCCACAATACAGTACTGTGCATGTATCGCATGCACCACAGGAGTTATCTGGAGGTTATATGAGCAAAGGGTATGTGGAGGTGTCTGACAGACAGCATGCTTTAGTGTGCCAGTGGGGGTTGTAGTGAGTGTGAATGTGGTCAAAAGCATCATACACCACACACACAGACACAGGGTGTCAGTACTGACATGCATGCGTGCATTGCTTCACGGGTGTGTAGTGGTTGACTGTGCCTGAAGGCTATACAAGGCTAGGTGAAGGATATACCTTGGCATCAGGCTACATGACAATGGCCTGTAGTGTGGCTCAGGGGTGTAGTGTCTGGATTGGCCCACACAGGTGGGTATTGTATTCACCATCCAGTCACCTGGGTAACTATTGTGTGTGGCCATTGCTGTTCAATGCTTGCCATGTATGTGTTCTTTTGTCCATGACATGTACACTGTCTGGGATGTGCACACTTCCAACATGCATGTACAGTGACATGTGGAACTGTACCTGAGGTGTCTGGCCCATATTGTGTACACAGATTGTTATAATCAGATGTGCCTGTCCTGGCCTCATGTGCTGGGTACAGGTAATGGACAGCAGGTTGACCCTGCACCTACATTGATAGCATGATACAGGTATTCCCTGGTGTCAGTGGCATCTGTCCATACAGAGCATGTGTATAAGGCATGGTACATCCTTTGTGGGTCACATTTGATGGCACCACAGGTGTTGCAAGTGTCCAGTGGGGAACATAGTGAAGGTGCACTGTCTGCATGTACGTGCCTATTGGACTGATGGACAAGGTGCCATGCCCTCTGTAGTCCACTACAATCACACCATGGTTACTATCTGTGGGTAATATGCAGGGTACTACCAACATAGCGGTTGTTGCCTGGGCAAGTCTGTTTGTGTATGAGCCATGGGTTGAGAGTGTTCTCTGGGTAATACAAGAGTTGCTAACTTTGTTCACCATGCCTTGATGTCGCATGTAGTGGTATAGATTGGCATCCCAGCCTCTTGGCTATTTCACATCTGTTATCCCTGTAAGGTGGACATTGTGACATATACTAGGGCCACCATATAAGAAATTTACAAAACCCACTCCACAATGAGTCCAGTTGCTAAACACTCACAGCCACCTCCACACAGAATACAAATGACAAACACAGATACACACACACACACCTGCCATGTCTAAGATTAGAACTCCTACCTAACTAGTTAGTTACACTACAGCACTACATGGTTATAGGACATGCCACTGATGTTAATGCAGTACTCCTTCCCCAAAGGTGTATTTCACAGTGAATGACATCAGCAGCTTTGCGAAAGTAGGCCATTTGAATTGTAGTGAGTGTGGGTAGCCTCAAAAGCATTGCTCCCTAGACAGACAGAGACACACACACTTGCCATGTCTGGGATTATAACTCTTACCTTACTAGTTTATCACACTACATCAGTGCACAGTTATAGGATGTGCCACAGTGATTACTGGGTTACACCTTTCCCAAAGGTGTATTTCACAGTGAATGACATCAGCAGCCTTGCCAAAGTAGGGCATTTGAATTGTAGTGAGTGTGACTAGCCTAAAAAGCATTGCTCCCTACACAGACAGGTACAAACACACACAGTTGCCATATCTGGGATTAGAACTCCTACCTAACTAGTTTATCACACTACAGCATTACACAGTTATAGGACACGCCATCGAGATTACTGCACTACACCTTTCCCAAAGGTGTATTTCACAGTGAATGACATCAGCGGCCTTGCCAAAGTAGGGCATTTGAATTGTAGTGAGTGGGACTAACCTAAAAAGCATTGTTCCCTACACAAAGAAACACACACACAAACATCCACACTTGCCATGTGTGGGACTAGAACCCCTACCAAAGTAATATATCACACTACAGCATTACACTGTTATAGGACACACCACAGAGATTACTGCGCTACACCTTTCCCAAAGGTGTATTTCACAGTGAATGACATCAGCAGCCTTGCCAAAGTGGGGCATTTGAATTGTAATGTGTTTAACTAGCCTAAAAAGCATTGTTTCCTACCAAGACAGAGACACATACTCACAAACACACATACAGCTGCCATGTCTGGGATTAGAACTCCTATCTAACTAGTTTATCACACTACAGCATTAAGCAGTTATAGGATGCGCCTCAGAGATTACTGGGCTACATTTTTCGCAAAGGTGTATTTCACAGTGAATGACATCAGCAGCCTTGTCAAAGTGGGGCATTTGAATTGTAGTGTGTGTAACTAGCCTAAAAAGCATTTCTCCCTCCACAGACAGTGACACACACACACACACACACACACACACACACACACACACACACACACACACACACACACACACACACACACACACACACACACACACACACACAGTTACCATGTCTGGGATTAGAACTCCTACCTAACTAGTTGATCACACTACAGCATTATGCAGTTATAGGATACGCCATGGAGATTACTGCATTACACCTTTCCCAAAGGTGTATTTCACAGTGAATGACATCAGCAGCCTTGCCAAAGTGGGGCATTTGAATTGTGGTATGTGTAACTAGCCTAATAAGCATTGCTCCCTATACAGACAGTGACACACACAGTTGCCATGTCTGGGATTAGAACACCTACTGAACTAGTTTATCACACTACAGCATTACACAGTTATAGGACGCACCACAAAGATTACTGGATTAAATTTTTCCCAAAGATATATTTCAAAGTGAATGACATCAGCAGCCTTGCCAAAGTGAGCATTTGAATTGTAGTGTGTGTAACTGGCCTAAAAACATTGCTCCTTACACAACCGGAAGCATACACACAGTTGCCATGTCTAGGATTAGAATGCCTACCTAACTAGTTTATCACACTACAGTATTACGCAGTTATAGGACATGCCATAAAGATTACTGGACTATACCTTTCCCAAAGGTGTATTTCACAGTGAATGACATCAGCAGCCTTGTCAAGGTAGGGCATTTGAATTGTAATGAGTGTTATTAGCCTAATAAGCATTGCCCCTACACAGACACACACACACACACACCGCACAGTTGCCATGTCTGGAATTAGAACTCCTACTTACCTAGCTTATCACACTACAGCATTATGCTGTTTTAGGATGTGCCACAGAGAGTACTGAATGACTCCATTCCCAAAGGTGCATTTCAAAGTGGATGACATCAGCAGGCTTGTCATAGTAGGGCTATAGGGAGTGCAGTGTGTGTGCATGGGCCATAACCCATTCATCTAGGAGTTGACACACCACATGCAAACACACGCAGGGTTATACTCTGCAGGTATGTGTATACAGCTGCTTAATGACTACTGCCTTGTACAGTCATGCTGCACAGCTAGCACTTGCACCACATAGTCTGTAATGCTGATGGATACCAATGGCTACTTTCTACAGTGAGTGACATTTACACATCATGTGGTTGTAGCAATTTGGCTGTGTGCTGGGTGGGAAAGGCCTCATGATGGATGGCTCTTTGTCACAGTCACTCTCTTCCACACATCTATGTATGTCTACTTTTGGCATATTATAATGTGTTGTCCTTGGATATATGTCTGTATTCCTATCCAATGTGTGTGCAGAGCATGACTGGTGCATACTAAGGAGTGTATGCACTAACATCTGCAACTGTCGGATATGTATGGTCCACTATTGTTTGCAGACATGGGCTTCATTTGTTTAAGTGTGTGAGCATGCCCATTATGACCTTTCAGTATGTTGTCTGACATTGTCTTCATTTCTCTGTGTGTGTGAGCATGCCCAGTATGCCCTTCTGTATTGAATACGTGGATCCATTCCAGCTAGTTTGTACTCTAGTGCAGACCTTTGTGTTGTACACCTACAGGTAGAAAACTGTTTCTGTAGGATATCTGTAGATCATTTGGCAATATGGGGTCAAACTGTACAAGAGATAGTGTGTAATGTAGGTGATTGTGTCTGTGCTGCTTCTGCTACATGGTACTGATGTTAGCAGAGATATTCAGACATGTGTACTGTTATACACTGTGATGTCATATGTCCTCAAGTACTGTCAGGTGGACATTCTTGCCCACAGTGATGTACTGAGAAACAAGGGTGAATGCAGCTGTGTCCGGTATTGTGGGTAAATGCCTACATATTCATGGAAAGTTATGCCATTCTAGAGGGGGAGTTGCAGACACTGGTTGCTGGGTCTGTGTATCCAGTTCAGCATCTTGGTACAGTGCTGGCAGAGGAACCCATACTTGTGCATCCATCGACATGACAGTATGGCCTTATCATGCTGCGGCAATACCTCAGAGCTGTACAGATTCACACAGGTTGCCCAGAGGCAGGGGTCATAAGTCAGGACATTACCCCTATTGTGGTGTATGGGCAGGTTTGTAGCCAGCCATTTATGTGTTTGCAGCCAGGGATAGTATGTGCACACAGCTGTGTATCGGATCTTGCACTTTCTATGCTGCCTATGCTCCCCCCCTCTATTATTCTATCCTCTTCCATACATTATGCATACATTCTCTGATACTTTCTCTAAGGTTATCACCTCATCACAGCTGTGTTTTGGGTTTCAGTGGGACATGGTGGACATGTTACTGTGGTTCGTCCACATGGCCTTGCATATGGCTTATGTGGAGTGTGTTATGTTGTCATTTGTGTGTCCATGACATAACATGCATTGGCAGTATGTGTGAGACACAGGCCTTTGGCAAAGGCCTGTAGGCCATTTGGTGGTGATGCAGGCCAGCTGTGGCAGGCCGTTGCATTCTGTCAGTCCTCCAGTCCCAAACCACCATACAAAATATTCCTCTGGGGTGACAGGGTAGGTGTGCTAGGTGTTCATGCCAATACTTTCTATCAGTATTGATCAGGTGGTGTGGATGCTGGCAGGGTGCTACCTACAGCTAAGGACACACCTGCATGGGACACCTGCACTGCATGCTGCATTCTTTTGCTATTGCCATACACAGGTGGAGGTCATATTGTACCCATTCCCAACAGCAGGGATACTACAAGAGAGGTACCTGTGGGTGGTACTTGGGTAAGCTGGGTGCATGTGTGCTATGGACACTACTTGGATCTGACTTGCAGATATGCATGGGGCATTCCAGTTATTCTGGCATGTGCAGGTACATCAGCTCTTCCCCAATACATCAGTCCTATCACCTTTGTGATTTGCAAGTGTTCTACCAAATTACACTGGTATTCCCTACTACAGGCCCAGATAATGTGATGCATACATCTATGTACAGTTCCAAGGGTGTGTCCATTTCACAGTTACACATTATATACTGTATGTCTGGGGTAAATTTCCCTGTGTACTGCTTGTATATCTAGGCCAACAGCCATGCCATGTCCATCTTTCATATGGTGACACATATTACCACCATACATTTACAACGGCTTACTCCTAGCATGTGTTATACTGGTAGGGATTGTCTTTGGCACTGCAATTGTGAGGACTTGGCCCTGTCATTGGCAGTAGTGGGCAATGGCCACCAGGTCAAACCTCAACATGCACACATACTGACCACTCTCACACAATATGAAACAGACACCAACCTAACACACACATACCTGCATATTGTACAAATGCTACAATCTATCCTGCTACCTTGGCCACCTCTGGGCATCTGTGCTCCACAGGTATTATACCTACACATACATGTTACTACATTTCTACATAGGATTGGGGGGCACACCTGACTGTTACTACATGTCTACATATGATTGGGGGGGGTCACACCAGATCATTTCTACTTTTCTACATAGGATTGGGAGGTGCACACCTGACTGTTACTACTTGTCTACATAGGTTTTGGGGGGCACACCTAACTCTTTCTACATCGCTACACAGGATTGGGGGGGCACACCTGCTTGTTACTACTACATGTGTACATCGGTTTGGGGGCACACCAGACTGTTTCTACTTTTCTACATAGGATTGGGGGGCACACCTGACTGTTACTATATGTCTACATATGATTGGGGGGGCACATATGCTTGTTACTACTACATGTGTGCATCGGATTGGGGGGGCACACCAGATCATTTCTACTTTTCTACATAAGATTGGGGGGTGCACACCTGACTGTTACTACATGTCTACATAGGTTTTTGGGGGGCACACCTAACTGTTTCTACATTGCTACACAGGATTAGGGGGGGCACACCTGACTGTTACTACATGTCTACATAGAATTGGGGGGGCACACCTGCTTGTTACTACTACATGTCTACATCGGATTGGGGTGGCACACCAGACCGTTGATACTTTTCTACATAGGATTTGGTGGGGCACACCTGACTGTTACTACATGTCTGCATAGGTTTTGGGGGGCACACCTAACTGTTTCTACATTGCTGCACGGGAGGGGGGCACACCTGACTGTTACTACATTTCTACATAGGATTGGGGGGGTACAGCTGACTGTTACTACATGTCTGCATAGGTTTTGGAGGGGCATCTAACTGTTTTACATTGCTACACTGGATTGGGGGGCACACCTGACTGTTACTACATGTCTACACAGGATTGGGGGGCACACCTGACTGTTACTGCATGTCTACATAGGATATGAGGGCACACCTGAATTCTTCTACATTGCTACATGGGAGTGGGGGGGCACACCCGACTGTTACTACATTTCTACATGGGATTGGGGGGGGCACACCTGACTGTTACTACATCTACATAGGCTTGGGGGGCACACCTGATTGTTACTACATGTCTATATAGGATAAGGGGGGCACACCTGACTGTTTCTACATTGCTACACAGGATTTGGGGGCACATCTGACACTTGTAAACATTTGCGATGACTGTACTGGTATGTCAGGCACTCCATTTCATTCTGTTTTCTAACCTACTTTGCTGACTAGAGGCATATCAGTGTACCACAGGTCTTAGGTTTGATTGACCTACATATTAGTCTCTGACTTCCGACCCTTCGGAACTAATATCCCACTGCCTGACCTGATGTATTCTGTCTGTGCAGGCCTCGTGGGGGGGGGGGGGTTGCCCATAGGCATCATTCAGAGGCCTGAGCACAGCCTTTGATTGTGTTTGTCTACACCTGTCCTGCTGGCTGAGACTGTTGTCCTGTATATGAACCTCCCTGACTGGTATGTTTGTGTCATATGGACACACGTTTGGCCCAGCACATTTTCTGCTGTGGGTTTTGTCACCATGTGTATTACTGGCTACTATGGTGACACCAGTATTTGTTACAGATCTCATGCTGCCACTATAGGTGTCTACTATCTGCTGGCATCCCATTCAGCCACCCGATTCCCTTGCATGCTCACATCCATACCATAGATTCAGGTAACAGCACATACTACTCCATTTGGCAATTGGTAAGTTGAGTGACTTACCTTGTGGGTGTGCCAGTATTGAGGATGGTGCTGGAGGGCTGCATACGTCAGATGCACATAGTACACTCCCTACACATGGTTGAGCACAGGTAGTGTCATGTTTGGCATCCCTTTTACTGTATGTGCAAGTCAGAGAGAGGTGTCATTCCCTGGGTCCCTCCTGTGTCAGTGTTTGTGCTATGCATTGCCTCTTTGCCAAGGCCAGGGCATATTGGGCATGCCTCCTCCTGCCTACTGGGGCAGGCTCAGATTGTTCCTCCTCTGAGTCACTCTGTGCCTGTGCAGGCCTTGGCAATGGTGGGGAGCTGTGTGGCCCTGCCCCATGTTGTTCCTGCTACAGCTGTTTCTGCAGGATCATATTGTGTAGCATGGCACATACAATGACAATTTGAGTACATGCAGCTGGTGAGTACTGCAAGGCTCCACCGGATGCATCCAGGCACCGGAACCATGACTTGAGCATACCAAACACATGCTCTATTATAATTCTGGTCTGTGTGTGTGCCTCATTATGGAGTTCTTGTTCGGGTGTGCATTTCTGATGGGTCTCATCAGCCACGGCTCCAGTGCATAACCAGCATCCCTCACTAGGTGACCATAAGGGATGCACCCATTGGCAAATCTCTGGTACAGCTGTGTCAGATGCCAGATGTGGGAATCGTGATAGCTTCCAGGGCAGCCAGCACACACATTCATTATTATGCCCTGGGCATCGCACATGACCTGGCAGTTGATGGAGGGGGAAGCCCTTGTGGTTGACGTAGACCTTACCCGCTCACCGGGTGGTGCTTTGATGCATATGTCCGTGCAGTCTATAGCACCCACTGCCTCAGGGTATTCTGCTATTTGGTGGAATAGATACATATTGCTGGCCAACCCTTCCCGGGTTTTGAGGAAATATTCATGCTCACCAGCATGTGCTTACATAGCATCCAGGAACTGGTGGAATACCCTGGATGCTGATACCTGTGAGATCCCCAGGATATCTCCAATTGGCCTTTGGAAGGTACCTGTAGCTAGTATACTTAGGCCTACACATACCTTGTTATCCATTGGGATGGTTCCCCTCTGTTAGTTCTGTGTGTGAGGCATGGCCGACACAGCTCAACAATTTGCTGTAGGAGGTCCCCGTCCACCTTATAGCCCTCCACTATCTCCAGCTCATGTAGGCCCTGGTAGATTACCCTGGGTCTGTACATTCTTCTCCGTCTCCTCACTGTGGGTTGGTCGACACCATTCTCATCCCCACCACCCTCAGCCTCTTCCACATGTTGTGTGATAGCTATTGCAGCCCCTATCATTTTGTTTTGTTTGTTAAAATTCCCCCGCTTGTATACATGGGTGGTGTAGAGTATGTGGAAAACCAGAGGAAAAGGTGTTTGCATAGTTTATAGTAGTGTTCTGGGCTGGACTGGGCTTCTGCCTGTATAATTGGCTGATTCTGATACATTTCACTGCCAGCTATGCTAATTCTCCCTGATTACCCTCCTACTGCTGTTTTCCCTTCCCATTGCCTCCCTGTTTAAGCCTGGGGGCGCGCCATACAAACACAGTTCTCAAATGTGCACAGAGCTGCTATTTCCTGGTTTACTTTTTTATTTTCCCCTTTAAACCTCATGCATGGCATGCAGACCCACTTAGGCAATGTATAGAGTGCTAGGCAGCCTCAGACACACCCCCTTGCTTAGCTCTGCTAAGCTAAAAGCAAACCCGAGCCACAGGGCTCGAATCCACTTACAGTATGCCTGACACACACCCCTATCATGTCAGCTAACGCCTAGGCTTGCACCAAGCTATTCCTGCTCTTACACTGTTGGGTGCTGACTAGCATGCAGGGGAAATCTGGGATTCAGTATCATTCCCCTCATTTGCATAGGATTGCCCGCTGATGCATAGTTACAGGTCCCACACTGAGCCACCCCCTTAGCAACCACTATTCACTGGCCATGTTGTCTTCTGCCTACCATTGAGTATAATGGCAAAATAGTGATTTTGGTTAGAATCAACACAGCCAAAATTTACAGATCAAGCTCAAAAAACAGAAGGCAGCAAGTGTATGAAAATGTTGGTTGCCTCTTCAATCACCGACCAGCATAAACATAAAATAATTTTATTGTGAACGCTTTCGAAGGGATCAGTGTCCCAACTTCATCAGACAAAGATTCAATCATTCAAATACACCTTATATATATATATATATATATATATATATATATATATATATATATATATATATATATATACACCTTATATATACACCTTAACTAAATGTTAACTGATTCATTATTCAATAAATCAATCATTATGCAGTACACTAAAAAATTCATAATTTAAAATGAAAGCGCAGTAATATATATAAATTGTACAAGCACTTTTTTTCCTTTTTACACCAACAACCTGTTACTAAATCCATACTTATGTCTAACTAACCTACATAAAGGTTTAGAAAAAATACGTTTATTAATTTAATAAGTACTATATATAAAATGTATAGGTATGCATATGGCTGCTCTTTATGAGTAAATTTGTTAATAGATACATAAAAATGTATAAAAAATATTTATATAAAAAATGCCATTAATATTGTTAGCCAATGCATAAATACTAAATAACAAAATTATTAAAATAATTATAATATTAGTGTTAATAATGCTACCAGCATCCCCATGCATCATCTGCATAAAACCTTGATCTTTAAAATACTTTTGATTGAAACATATTCGTTCAACCCAGGAAAGATGTATGCAGAAAACCTGATCTGCCATAATAGTTCCTGTTCCTCTAAAAATAACTGCCACGGCCCCCCTCTTGGGTCTGATCGAATTTGCTGCAACACTGCAAAAGCAAATTTGTGGTTGGATACTCCACGATATGCCTTGCTAAGGCATTATTGATATCAGCCTTACCAATGCTATAGTTATGTTCATATATTCTTTGTTTCAGCTTTCTTTCAGTTTTCCCTATATAATAAGAGGGACATAGGTCACAACATGCAACATAAACTACTCCTTTAGAGTCACAATTATGTCTACCATTAATTTTATAGGTTCTATCCTTAATGTTCATGGCAGTGCCTACTTTAATAAATTTACATTGTGGGAAAGCCCCGCATTTCCTCATACCCAGTGGTTCACATTGTGAACGTTTAACCACCTTATTACTGTTACTTTATAACATACCTTTAAGGTTCAGACCTCTCCTATAACTAAACCCAGGTCTGATGCCCAGTGTTTTACATATCATTTGATCCTCTAAGATAATTGCCCAGTTCTTAACAAGAATTTCTTTGATTCTCATAAAATCTAGAGAGAAAGTAAAGATAAAATTCAAGTATTGATTCTCTATTCTTCTTAATGGTTCCTCACTCTGACTATCATTATGAACAAGAACATTAGTACTATTATTATTGACATTGCCTGAAAGAAGTGGCTTAAAATATCCTGACTCCCTCTTTGTCTTCACCTCAAGGGTGATGTCAGTCAAGAGTCTATCAGGATAACCTCTTCTCAGGAACATGGATTTCAATTTCTCACATTCTTGATGAAAATCCATGTCATCTGAGACCATTCTTGCTGCCCTTACTAATTGGCCCTTAACAAAGGCCTTCTTCTGGTGGTAAGGGTGATTGCTTGAATAATGCAATAATGCGTTAGAATAAGTAGGTTTTCTGTAAATAGTAGCCTTATATTGTCCCATAACCATATCTTTAGTTACCTTCACATCTAAATATGTAATGTAGTCTATACCTACATTATATGTGAATTCAAGGAAATCCGTCATAGCTGTGATGCTCATTACAAAATTTTGTATAAGTTCTGCCTCCCCCTTTTGCTATGGTAGGCAAAAAGAACATTATTTCTGATAATCCAGATGTACAGGACTTGTGTTCTAAACTTGAAAGATTGATTTTTAAAGAAACATCTACTTTCTACAATATTGGCAGTCTTGAAAGATATATTGAACTGGATATAACACCTAGAGGGTTAAGGTCTATTAAGAATCCATCAACACCATTTGACCTTACTAATGAAGTAGAAGTTAAATTTCATGAACGATGGATAGCAGCTGCACATCGGTGTAGTTTAGAATGGGTGTCAATTTTAATTGAAAGAGACAATATGAAAAAAGACAAACTTGTAGTTGAAACCAAACAAGTTTGTGAACAACTGGTGAATATTACATCAAATTCTACATTAGAGAATTTTCTTTCAGGTATTAATACCAAATTAAGCAGTTATGAAAAAGATCTAGTAGAAAGAAAAAAATCTAAACTAACTAGAGACATTCGAGATTATGAACACAAGAGGGCGTTTGTGTTTCCTAGCTTTCAAAGAAACAGGAGAAAGAGTGTCTCTTTTCAAAAGGAAATCCGCTTCAGAAAAATATGCCAGTAAGAACTTCCTGTCTGGCGAAAGTGGAGCGTCTTCATGGGAAGAAGATGACAGAGAAATCTTTCCTAGACTACCAGTTGCAGCAAACCCAGAAGCACTTCACAAAACCTACTCAGAATCGAATGGATATCATACCAATACCAGGAAAAGGGGTTGAACAATACAGAACGCCAGAGAGACTCGGCGATGGACAACATAAGAAAGGTAGATGGACATAACTTACATAGTAATTATGTTGTTAACTTGTCGAGTTATAAACTAGACAAGATAGAACTGTCTGTTTTAGAGAAGGGTTTAAAATTTGTACCCACATGCTTACCCAAAAGTATGAGGTTAAAACTGAATTGTTCCAATTATGCCGAAAAATGCATTTAAAGGAACATTTCTTTAGATTAAATAAAACGACTGAGTTAGATACTAACTGTGATGTTTTACTTTCACTAGATAGTGAAATAGAAAGTGAAGAAAGCTTTTATTCATGTGCATCGGGTAGTGAAGAGGAAAATAATGCTTATGACTTATTAAATACACATATGCTTAAAGATAATAACTATTTTTTACCTCCATGTAAAAATTCTAATATAGTACGATTTGAATCTCTATTGAATACAATGCTGGAAAAGGAAATAGAGGGCTTTATGAATAAAAAGCATACTTATAATTTAACAAAATTGGAATGGGAAAAGTTGCAACAACTGAGTAAAAACTGCAATATAGTTTTTAAACAAGCAGATAAGGGGGGAAAATTAGTTATATTAAATTCTCATGATTACTATGGTATGTGTATGCAACATTTAGATAACAACAATGTATATTGTAAAACTAACATTAGTCAGCTACGTCAGGCAGAAAAGGATTTTGAAAAATTATTACAGAAAGGTGTGAGATTACACTATCTGAGTCAAATGGATATAAATAGAAAAATAAATGTAAAGAACAGAAAAATTGCAAAATTCTTTTGCCTACCTAAAATTCATAAAGATCTGAACCGACCGCCTGGTCGGCCTATTGTGTCAGCTTTTGGATATTTTACTTATAATCTTTGCATCATGTTACATGAAATACTGATAAAGAAAGTTCTGTTATTACCTTCTTATATACAAGATTCATATGATTTTCTAAGGAAAATAAAAGATATATATTGGGGTGAGAACATGTACTTTATTACGGTGGATGTAGAGAGTCTCTACACCAACATTTCACATATTTTGGGCTTGGAAGCCATAAAATTCTTTTGAATGATAGTCCTAAAACATATTATGTTTTGGAATTGGTGGAATTCTGCTTGAAAAATAATTTTTTTGAATTTAATGGCACTGTTTATAGACAAGTTACAGGTACTGCTATGGGGGCAGCGTTTGCCAGCCTATGCTAACCTGTTTATGGGGCTATTTGAAAATGAACATCTTTATAGGTTGCCTTTCTTTCAAAATAATGTTCTAAGGTATTTTAGATTTATTGATGACTTAATTTTCATCTGTCATGGTGATTGGGATACATCAGATAATTTCATTGATGAATTAAATAATAACAGATTTGGTATAAAATTTAGTGACATACAAAAGGGAAATCAGGTTAATTTTTGGATATTTCGCTTAAGGGCAATAATGGCTTTCCCATATATACTAGCATTCATAGAAAATTTGATGAAATAAGCTGGAAAATGTGGGAGATAGTTGCCATCCCCCATACGTTGTCAGCCATCCCCTATGGGGAATTTTTGAGAATAAAAGACTCAATTCTGATATTGATATGGCTTTTAGGGAGGCCTATAAAGTGGCTGAGATATTCAAAATTAGAGGGTATAACCCAGATAATGTAGAAAATAGTTTATATAGAGCCTTTAAACAGAGTAAAGGCACTATTAGACAAAATAACTATGAAGGTAGCAATAAATATGGGACTGAACAGGAGAGAATGTTTTTTGTTACAAAGTACACTAACTTCTCTATGATTGGTAATAAAATCATTATGGAATATTGGAACTTTATTAAAAAAGATATAGTATCACTAAAAAATATAAAATTAATGACATCATATAGAAAGGGGAAAAGTATACAGGACTTTCTGATACACAGCATTTATAAAAAGCCCTGTACTAATGAATTAAATGTTGTGAAGAATTTGGGAACATTCCCTTGTGGAAAATGTGCCATATGCAAACATGTTGTAAATGAAGTGAATAAAATAAATGGCAAATTTTTTGTTACAAAAGGCAAATATACATGTATGAGTAAAGGTGTTGTGTATGTCATATTTTGTGATTGTAATAAATACTATATTGGAGAAACAAAAAGAATGTTAGCAGATAGGATAAAAGAACATATTAGAGATGTTAAAAATAATAAAATTACTAGCCCTATTGCTGAGCATTTTAACTCTGTACACCATGGAAATATTGAGAATATAAAAGTGTCTGTTTTGGAACATGTTCCATTATACTATAATGATGTTGATAGGCAAAAAAATATGTTAAGACAAAAGGAAGGCATTCTGATTATGAAATTTGGGACTTTGTATCCACATGGAATGAACAGAGAATGTAACTGGCAATGTCTTGTTTAAGACTATGACTTTAAATATATCTAATGCATGTGATTTGATAGTTTAATTATGTAATTGATTAATTATTTGTTTTTTGTATATATTGCAAGTGTTTTATGAGTTTTATTGTTTTACTCTGTAAAGGCTGTTGGCCGAGGCGCTAGAGAAAGAACTGTTCAACGAAATAAATTTTATTGGAAGGTAGAGCTGGGACTCACTGATAGTCTTTGTTGTTTATATATATATACATCTTGTTTGCTGTTGTTTGAATATGACAAGTGAGTCCATGTGCTCCTTTCCTAGAATATTTAGAGAGACTGGTATGGAGATGTTTAATCGGAATGGAGAAAATAGCAACCGTTCCAGTAATTTGCCTAATGACACTGGTACATCAATGATAAAGAATGCAGTACCAGAAGCCACAGGAGACTCAGGCTTTGGTATTATAAAGAAATGGGAAAATTCCAGGAAGAGAACCACTACAAATCCTTTTGCTATGGTAGGCAAAAAGAACATTATTTCTGATAATCCAGATGTACAGGACTTGTGTTCTAAACTTGAAAGATTGATTTTTAAAGAAACATCTACTTTCTACAATATTGGCAGTCTTGAAAGATATATTGAACTGGATATAACACCTAGAGGGTTAAGGTCTATTAAGAATCCATCAACACCATTTGACCTTACTAATGAAGTAGAAGTTAAATTTCATGAACGATGGATAGCAGCTGCACATCGGTGTAGTTTAGAATGGGTGTCAATTTTAATTGAAAGAGACAATATGAAAAAAGACAAACTTGTAGTTGAAACCAAACAAGTTTGTGAACAACTGGTGAATATTACATCAAATTCTACATTAGAGAATTTTCTTTCAGGTATTAATACCAAATTAAGCAGTTATGAAAAAGATCTAGTAGAAAGAAAAAAATCTAAACTAACTAGAGACATTCGAGATTATGAACACAAGAGGGCGTTTGTGTTTCCTAGCTTTCAAAGAAACAGAAGAAAGAGTGTCTCTTTTCAAAAAGGAAATCCGGCTTCAGAAAAATATGCCAGTAAGAACTTCCTGTCTGGCGAAAGTGGAGCGTCTTCATGGGAAGAAGATGACAGAGAAATCTTTCCTAGACTACCAGTTGCAGCAAACCCAGAAGCACTTCACAAAACCTACTCAGAATCGAATGGATATCATACCAATACCAGGAAAAGGGGTTGGAACAATACAGAACGCCAGAGAGACTCGGGCGATGGACAACATAAGAAAGGTAGATGGACATAACTTACATAGTAATTATGTTGTTAACTTGTCGAGTTATAAACTAGACAAGATAGAACTGTCTGTTTTAGAGAAGGGTTTAAAATTTGTACCCACATGCTTACCCAAAAAGTATGAGGTTAAAACTGAATTGTTCCAATTATGCCGAAAAATGCATTTAAAGGAACATTTCTTTAGATTAAATAAAACGACTGAGTTAGATACTAACTGTGATGTTTTACTTTCACTAGATAGTGAAATAGAAAGTGAAGAAAGCTTTTATTCATGTGCATCGGGTAGTGAAGAGGAAAATAATGCTTATGACTTATTAAATACACATATGCTTAAAGATAATAACTATTTTTTACCTCCATGTAAAAATTCTAATATAGTACGATTTGAATCTCTATTGAATACAATGCTGGAAAAGGAAATAGAGGGCTTTATGAATAAAAAGCATACTTATAATTTAACAAAATTGGAATGGGAAAAGTTGCAACAACTGAGTAAAAACTGCAATATAGTTTTAAACAAGCAGATAAGGGGGGAAAATTAGTTATATTAAATTCTCATGATTACTATGGTATGTGTATGCAACATTTAGATAACAACAATGTATATTGTAAAACTAACATTAGTCAGCTACGTCAGGCAGAAAAGGATTTTGAAAAATTATTACAGAAAGGTGTGAGATTACACTATCTGAGTCAAATGGATATAAATAGAAAAATAAATGTAAAGAACAGAAAAATTGCAAAATTCTTTTGCCTACCTAAAATTCATAAAGATCTGAACCGACCGCCTGGTCGGCCTATTGTGTCAGCTTTTGGATATTTTACTTATAATCTTTGCATCATGTTACATGAAATACTGATAAAGAAAGTTCTGTTATTACCTTCTTATATACAAGATTCATATGATTTTCTAAGGAAAATAAAAGATATATATTGGGGTGAGAACATGTACTTTATTACGGTGGATGTAGAGAGTCTCTACACCAACATTTCACATATTTTGGGCTTGGAAGCCATAAAATTCTTTTTGAATGATAGTCCTAAAACATATTATGTTTTGGAATTGGTGGAATTCTGCTTGAAAAATAATTTTTTTGAATTTAATGGCACTGTTTATAGACAAGTTACAGGTACTGCTATGGGGGCAGCGTTTGCGCCAGCCTATGCTAACCTGTTTATGGGGCTATTTGAAAATGAACATCTTTATAGGTTGCCTTTCTTTCAAAATAATGTTCTAAGGTATTTTAGATTTATTGATGACTTAATTTTCATCTGTCATGGTGATTGGGATACATCAGATAATTTCATTGATGAATTAAATAATAACAGATTTGGTATAAAATTTAGTGACATACAAAAGGGAAATCAGGTTAATTTTTTGGATATTTCGCTTAAGGGCAATAATGGCTTTCCCATATATACTAGCATTCATAGAAAATTTGATGAAATAAGCTGGAAAATGTGGGGAGATAGTTGCCATCCCCCCCATACGTTGTCAGCCATCCCCTATGGGGAATTTTTGAGAATAAAAAGACTCAATTCTGATATTGATATGGCTTTTAGGGAGGCCTATAAAGTGGCTGAGATATTCAAAATTAGAGGGTATAACCCAGATAATGTAGAAAATAGTTTATATAGAGCCTTTAAACAGAGTAAAGGCACTATTAGACAAAATAACTATGAAGGTAGCAATAAATATGGGACTGAACAGGAGAGAATGTTTTTTGTTACAAAGTACACTAACTTCTCTATGATTGGTAATAAAATCATTATGGAATATTGGAACTTTATTAAAAAAGATATAATATCACTAAAAAATATAAAATTAATGACATCATATAGAAAGGGGAAAAGTATACAGGACTTTCTGATACACAGCATTTATAAAAAGCCCTGTACTAATGAATTAAATGTTGTGAAGAATTTGGGAACATTCCCTTGTGGAAAATGTGCCATATGCAAACATGTTGTAAATGAAGTGAATAAAATAAATGGCAAAATTTTTGTTACAAAAGGCAAATATACATGTATGAGTAAAGGTGTTGTGTATGTCATATTTTGTGATTGTAATAAATACTATATTGGAGAAACAAAAAGAATGTTAGCAGATAGGATAAAAGAACATATTAGAGATGTTAAAAATAATAAAATTACTAGCCCTATTGCTGAGCATTTTAACTCTGTACACCATGGAAATATTGAGAATATAAAAGTGTCTGTTTTGGAACATGTTCCATTATACTATAATGATGTTGATAGGCAAAAAAATATGTTAAGACAAAAGGAATGCATTCTGATTATGAAATTTGGGACTTTGTATCCACATGGAATGAACAGAGAATGTAACTGGCAATGTCTTGTTTAAGACTATGACTTTAAATATATCTAATGCATGTGATTTGATAGTTTAATTATGTAATTGATTAATTATTTGTTTTTTGTATATATTGCAAGTGTTTTATGAGTTTTATTGTTTTACTCTGTAAAGGCTGTTGGCCGAGGCGCTAGAGAAAGAACTGTTCAACGAAATAAATTTTATTGGAAGGTAGAGCTGGGACTCACTGATAGTCTTTGTTGTTTATATAAAAAAAATAAAAGTTGTTTTTTTTAATTTTTGCAACTGTTTTCCATGCCATTGGCCATATATTTTGCCATTGGCATGCTTTCTGCATAATATCCACCCTTTATTTGGAGCTGTCATGGCTCCGTTTTGTAGATTGCAGAAATGTACTTGGTTACTGTCCGAGTACATTTCTGCAGATTACACTAGTGCTGCACGGCTGGCTTCCAGCTACCTGAATTGCAAATTCACCTCATCTGCATGGATTTCACCTGCAAATGGGGTGATTTGCATACAGGGGCTGAGCCTATGCAGAACTAGTACAGGAGCAGTCGTGCACGTCCCTACAGCTTATTCCAGGATCGCATGGCAGACATATTGCCTGCTGGAGCTCCTGCACTAGTCCTGCACACCATGCAGGGCTTTCTAAATCCAGGGGACTGCATAAGGCAGCAAAGGCATTCCAGATGTGGGAGCCTTGTAAATGTGATAAAGTGTAAACAGCTTAGATTTTGATCATGCATATACTTTTAACAAGATTTTCAGGGCTGTTTCATGAAAAGTAACACAGGGTATTACAAAAATAACATTAAGCCACATGCTTATTTCATGTCTAAGTGCAAAATGCAATTCAAATTTTGTCTGGAAGGTGTATAACTTGACTTCTAGTTCAAAAATGAATGAATTCTACTGTTCCAGCTATTGTACATCACTTAAACAAATGTATTCATTATAAAGATATCTATTCATGGAACTTTGCACCAGCCAACAGAAAACAAATGGTGGCTGAATGACACTGCTACATTATTTAAAAGTTAAGCATCAAAGAACAGATTTTCTGCATTTTCATTAAGAATAAGAAAAAAAAAATCATATGGATCTAACATTAAAATGTCTTCCCAGTAGTGATCAAAAGATCTGGAATGAGGATTTCTTCAAAAAAGTGCTTTCTGCAAGACACAAGCCCATCCACACATCCCCTAATGTCTACTTATATTTTATAGTATTCTCTGTGGTCACTATAATGCAGAGAAAAACTAAATGCTTGCTTTTATATCACCTTTAGTTTTGTATTAAATATTAATTCAGTCAAAGTTATAGCTGGCATTTGCACAAAGGTAGAAACATAACCAATCTGTGTAATTTGCAGAGACAGTCTGACTAAGCATGCTGTTCTCTTTTGCTTTTATTTTATTTATGTGTTAACCAGATAAATGAGTTGGTTCTTCCTGAACCAATTTAATCCACACACGTGTGTTTTTGTTTGTATATATATTTTTATATATATATATATATATATATATATATATATATATATATATATATATATATATATTCTAATCAAACAACATGTTTTTGGTATGTGGAAGGAAATCAGAGTACCAGGTAAAAGTCCACATAAGCAATAGAGAGAACATAAAATACACCACATGGATAATGACCAGAGGTAAAGAGTGTGCCAGACCACAGATGTATGAGACAGAGATCTTACCATGAAGCCATCATAATCCTACGTAATTTCATTGCATTTAAACCAACAATTTTTCAGTGCAATCTGTTTAAAAACACCACCTTGGTGAATCTGGACAAGCAATGGATAGTGTGTCAGAAAACAAATGGGAGAATATTTCCAGAACATACTTCCATTTTTCCTTTTGTGCCACTTCATTACAGTACGTGTTGTTGTACTTTTATGTACACTAAGTGTAGATATTTAAAGTGCATTAATCATCTTCCTATTCAACTTTGTTTTACAATAAATTCTATTTCACCTTATGCCAGGTGCCCAAGATTCATTATATCCTATAGAAATATTAAGATTATTTTAAGTTTTAGTTTTGCTTGCATGTTCATGTTTTCTTTATAGCATCACCTTCAAAATAATGATGTAAAAACTTTAGACATTAAGTAGCATACAGTTACCTCTTTAGAAAAACATCTTACTTAGATTGTGGTTTCAGTACTATAGCACTGGGTACTTTATTTTTCAAAGTAAGGTGTTGCACTTAGAAAACAAAGTCGACAACATACCATCCCAGGAAGAATGACACTAGTATGACTGCAGATGACATAGATGTATTGTAGCAGATATAATGAGGTCAGCAGTGAGGTCATCCAATCCTGATTATATAGCAGGAGCTTGCAGCTCCTTGAAAAATGGAAGTGGGAAGATGTTTTCCTAAACAGGCAACTCACTGACAAACTAAAATACCATACCAATAAAATAAAATGCAAAGATAACTTATTTTTGCTTAAAATAACTATATATTTATGTGATGTACCGTATAAAAGTTATTCCCAGCGTATTATATCTTTACTTATATTTGATGCAAAAACGCATTTAAGTCACTTTAAACAGTAAAGTATGCATCACATGTTTAACCAGTATAGAAACATTTGGCACAGTAGAATAGTAACTGGTAAACTTTTCATTTACTCATTTTTTTGTACAGCCGCTCTTAACTAATCACTGTGTTTTTGTGCCACAAAGATGAGTGAACGCAAGTATGCAATGTTGTACACAAAATCTTAGCTTTTCAGTGCTGTTATGTGGGATCAGACTAAGCATTAGTCACTCATTGTTTCTTTGATATTGACTTTACTCATTTCAGGGTCAATGCGAACTGGAGGCTAACTCAACAAACATGCTTACAAAACTGAGAAACCATTTCTGGATAGGACACCACTCTATTGAAGTAAAGTATGTGTGTGTGTGACCTCACACATGCTAAGGATTTGTTTTGTTTCTGTACAGTGCAAAATATACCCAAATACATTTTTTAATATCTAAATGAGCTTAGTGACTTTTCTTTGGTTTGTCTAGCACTGTCTTCTGCAAGTATTCCTTTAAATGCTTCAGTATTTTGAGTTGAAACAGTCCAGTTCAGTCCAGTTCTGCAAAACTTCACTTAAGCCACAGTTCACTACTTGCTTTATCAACACAGGATTTTGATATGTTAGCTGGATCTATCACAACAACTTTCTGTGGATCCAATTGCTTGCCAAAAGAATTTTAAATTATAACAATTTATCTAGGCTTCAGAGCAGTCTGCTGCATTTTAGCTAACTGTCACAGTCCAGTTTCTCTTTTTGCTGATCTTTCTTCCAAGCTGATTTTTTATTTGGCATTTTCTCTGGTTGAAGTACTACAGATGACGTAGGTGACGTTATCTTCATTCTCCTTCACATCAAAAACTGAACAAGAGGCAAGCTGACTGATCACAATCTAGTGTTTCTATACTTGGGTAGAGCTTGATAAGAATCCTGTATTGCACTGTACTGTCAATGCACTGCTTCGTGACTTTTTCAGTCTGTATAACTTTTTCCCACCTACACTTTCAACTGCAGGTACTTTGCGAAGAAATTGTGCTGAAACTTCCACTACTTGTATGAAATTCTTGATTGATAAACTGTGCAACTTTATCAGAGATGAGAATGTCAGGGATACCATAATGGAAAAAAAGCATTTAATCATCAGCTTTAAACTTATCTCTTAGTTTGACAAATTCTGCAAACTTTGAATAATAGTTAACAAAGGTAAGATACTGACTGACTATCCTTAAACTATATAAGCAGCTAATTTATTCCATATCTGCCTGGTAACTTATGAGGCACCATAGAGTCTTTAGTGTCACTTTTGTGGAACATATTGCGGATTTGGCATATTTTAACCATAAGCTTTATTTGACATCAAGTACCATACCAAAATATTATGTCACATGCCTTTTCTTTACACCTGACAATGGCCAAGTACACTTCATTGATTATTTCCAGCATTTTGTTGCATAGTTTGCTTGGTGCAATCGCTTTCTGGATTTGAACAACAATCTTTGAGACCCATGAATCTCATGGAATGTGTACTACATTTAAATTTATAATGGAACTTTTTGCTTCTGATCAGGGTATCCTGATACTATCATATATCATAGCATTTGGAGCTCCATAGTTTGTTATTATTGTAGGTAGATTCCTGCAGCCTCTGTACCAACAATGGAAGATGTGTCAAATTCTAACTTACCCTCCAAGAGAATATCCTAGCATTCCTTGACATAAACCCTGGGATTCATTTAGAATCATGAAGGCTACATGCAAAGCCAACATGATTTAAGGACATTAGCTGCATGAGCAGCAGAGCTCATTGAATATGCACGCGGTTCATCATGTGTACACATTTACAAGAAGCTTGGTGTGGCCAGCAGCAGCACAGGCAGCCATGAAAAGGTGAGAAATCATGAACACAGAATGTAAACAAAATGGCTTGCCTGTAAGCAAACCTATTATGTGAGCATGAGCGGGCAGCTTATATGAAGTAAGGGCAAGTTGATTACAAGAATTAAGATGCAAAAAATGTTAAATGAGAATGTACACAGAATATAAAACTTCCATATTGATTTTATAATAATTAGTCCTTTTCACAATTCTTGACCAATGAACATGCTAACAGAGGATGTGGGAGGGCACAATGCAGTACTGTAACTGTCTTTCGGCTTTTCCCGGTTAGGGGTCACCACAGTGGAACTCCGGTCCGCTAATGATTTGCAGTGAATTTTTACGGTGTCGAGTTGCCAGCCCAGTGCCCAACCTTCAAGGAAGGCTCACCCATTCATGTGATATTAAAGTTGATAGCATGCTGAATTAAGATTAACATTTACCAAGGATAGTGGATTCATTAGTGACTATTTGCATAGACTACATTTATTGAATAGGATATGTATATACAGAGAACATATGTGTGATAACTAGAACTGCTGTATTCTCCACTTTACCATGTATAAAAAAGAAGAAATGGGCCCTACAGCTGTTGTGTCAGGAATATCAGAAAGGGGCATGTTTTGCCATTCTTAGTCATTTGTCAGCTATAGATAGGGGTTACATTACCTTGACATGTCTATTAGAGAAGCATGTGTTGTACACTCATGCACATCCTAAGCAGTAATATAATAACACTCAAAATACACGTGACAAATGGCCACACACATCTGATGACATTTCAATAGTTCAAGGTCTCTCTTCGTAAATGGAGTGCTTCCACTACATGATTATACTGGGCATGCTAACAATAAATTAAAACAAACACTCATAAAATGCATATAAACAACACAAAAACGTGTCCAAACAAAGGTTAAGCACATTTTATGATGATTTTACATCATGCCATACAGTAATAAATGTTATATATGTAGTCATGACCTACAAAGCTTTGCACTGTGAAGAAAAGAATGACAGTAATAGATAAATGTTTGGATGAAAATGTGCAATACAGAGCATTGTTATTTGGAAATTAAGCTATGGCTGTGAACAATCAATGACATATACAACATTTGCATCTTGTTAGCTTTGAACACTTGCCAGGCACATATCAGAAAGCTGCATATCAACCTCTGAGGCCACAGAAACAGGTATATTGTGTGTGTCATGATGCAAACACTTGAAGGACTTACAACACCTTCCTGTTGTAATGTGTATGGATCACCTAATTTGGAGTGTGATGCCTTAAAAATGTTGCCCTCTTGCTGTGTCATAAATACTTTCTTTTCCTAAGCCACTCCTGTGTTTACCAGATTCAACCCCCTACCTATCAAAGTCCATATTCTACAGAGTTCTGTATTGACTACTTCTGCCTCAGGACATAGCAATGGACCTTGCCACAAATAACATAAATTAATGTGTGAAATAAGAAAGGACATTTGATGATAATTTGTACAATATTATTGTGTTACAATAATGATGAGGTATCTATATTAATGTCGACACAACTGTAAGCAGTGCAGTATCAATGTTTCTTGGCCAAGGAAGCTGTTTCTTTTGTTTTGTTCAATAACATGCTCCCATATTTGCACCATACTCTATCTGTATAGATATGCCATACAAGTCATTAGTAAATGCATGTGCTGCACTCATGTCATGACATTCACAGAACAACTGTTTCACGGCCAGGAAATTTCAAAATGAGTTTATATTTTTTTCTCCAAAGTAAAATACTAACTTCATGCAGTGTTGTTTGTGTAATGTCTATACGTTCATATAATATTGCCCTGTGCTGCAAATGGATATCAAACTATGTAAGCCACCAATTAAGAATGTGTATGAATCTCATGCTCCACAATGGAAGTGTTAAAAAGGCTCCGAGTGTCCACCTGTGTGAAGTAATTATATCACGTGATTGCATGGCAAACAATTTGTATGAGATATAAGGGATGGGGAAGGCATCTTTCACTGTGATTATACACATTTTAACAGTTATGGATGCCATTCATGTATAACAGCATAAGGACATGTAGTGTTTACAGTCAGTCAATGTGGGTTTTGAATACTTCACCATGTGACAATAGAAGCAATCTATGAGAAAAAAAAGGATAACATTTTAAACTTTGTTTATTGACTGCCAGGGCCACAATAGAACATACTTTTTAACATGATAATTAGAGGTATAACAATGTAAGAATGACTGGAAATATACCACAGAGAAATATACCTCAGAGATGACTGTAAGTCTGTGACTTTACTTAATTATGGGGCTGCATTTCTAAATAAAAGGCAGTATTTGTGTTTGTAAATGCACTTCAAGATGCATGTATTTATATAACCTGAGTAATACTTGGTGGGTTGGGTTATTACACTTCACAAGACATACTGTCATAAGCACGTGAATTCTACATTAAATATCATTATCACGTTTAATATAATTTACACATGTTATATGGGCTTGTATAGCAAGTACTAATGACACCATTATTACAATAAACATGGGTATGATGCTCATTTGCATTTTTGTTACATTTCTAAACAAATGTGGCAAAGGAAATTCTGGCTCCCTCTGTAAAAATATCTGTAAACTGGATTTGAACTGTCCATCGACCATCTGCTTTCTCTAAGCTCACTGCATTTACATGTGGTGCCACAGAGAAAGTTACCAAACAGGTGAATTTTCTTCACTGAGAATATGCAGAGTGCAGACAGATGTGCAACAGCACTGAGCTCATTTGGGCTATAGAAGGTAGCCCAAATTAAATTTTTCATTTTTTCCTTAGGAAGTTAATTGTGTCTGTGCACTGGCGAGTGGAGAGTATATATAAAAGGCATTATAAACAATAAACAATTAGCTTATATAACAAAGTAATACCTTTAATGGATATATGATGTAGCAAGGAACAAAGCTGTTATAGCATTAGTATGACACAGTCGTCTTTTTCATATTTGCTTGCAACACCACAAGTAGCATTTAGGTTACACTTCATCAGGATATCATGTCATGGCAATTACTTTGAAAGAGGACACACAGAATTACATGAGGCGATTCTTGCTACACTACATACAATTACTCATGACATCAAAGTTTACAATATAGTGTATAACTGTTGTGATGAAAACCTATGAGATATGGATTCTACATGACATATATGTCCACATTATTCATTTTACTGCTTTTGTGTTAGCACACCCTAAAAATGTCATATGCCACAACATCCATAGCACATTAATACTAATAAGAAAAGGTAAGGATACAACAATACCTTTGTAACATCAATTCACATGTACTACATATGATTTTTATCATGTATCACATACTTTAGTCTGATCATTTCATATAAAACATTGTCTGTCAATATTTATTCTGAATCCATTCATAAAAAAATATCTGTAGAATGTATTTGAGCCCTTCAATGTGTGCCATCTTTCTTTAAGCTCACTTCACTTATACTTTGTGCCAGTTCATTGAGAGGTGGAATTTATTTAGAGAGTAGTATCCAGAGTGCTGATGGCTGTACAATGCCACCAGGCTTGTTTATACAACATAATGTGTCCAAAATTAGATTTTTCACTTTTATCCTTAGAAAGTGAACTGTTGTTCACTACTTGGGACTGCTGTGAGTCATGAGTGTGCAATACAAACAGTGTGCAAATGATGTAGACAAAATAAAAAAAAATACTTAAATAGAGGAAACCTTCAGAAACAAATAGTTAAAATGTACAGTCCAGAACTTTCCACAACTTTGTTGTCTTGCATCATGAACAAATTCTCTTTAAACATCAATATGCTCACAATAACAGCACTCTCTCTGGATATAAATCTAAAGACATCAGGGCATTCACAATGTGTACTTGAGATAAATATCAGTACATACCACAGACACATAGATATAGTCTGACAAAAAATTAGGTCACATATACTCAACAGGTGACATAGTATCAATTGGCATTACGTGTGCAACAGAACCAAGTTCTGAAGGTTGCCATTGTAATTTGCAGATAGATGTCTGAATGCCTGCGACAATGGCAACAGTTATTGTAATATTTCTTCACACAATATAAAATAAAAAAATTGCAGTAATGCATCTCTTTATTTTTATGAGCATCATTCACTTATTTATGTTTCTGAAATAAGATTACTATGTGATTTACCTTACTATTAATATATGCTTCAAGGAGTAATGTACATCCTTAGAACTGCAGACAAAATTTACTCAGAAACACAAAGTGTGGTCATAAGCAATTCATTGAAATTTTAGGAATGCTGCTCTCCTAAGTTAGCCAGTGTAGTCATAGACTTTCTTGTAATTCCATTCTCTTCGACATGCCCTCAATAAGTGT
>NC_056728.1:521755629-521758129 GCF_019279795.1 Protopterus annectens | reverse complement strand
TCAAAACCATCAATAAAAAACTAGGGTCACTTTACAGAATAAAAGCCTTCCTAACCTCTCCAGATAAAATTGCCATAGCTCGCTCTCACCTTCTTTCAACCCTTCTGTATGCATCCCCTCTACTCTCGAATTTAAACAAGACTGTCCTTAACAAACTCTCAATTTGCTACAACCACATTGCCAGGTTTGCCACTGGGCTGCCTTTTAGGACACATCATTGCATCAATCTAAATCAGCTTGGGTGGCTTGAACTACCCAGCCTAATCCAGTATAACCAACTGATTATGGCCTATAAAATCCTCTATAATCCGGACAATACTCCTGCACTTAAAAATATTATCACCCCCTATAACAATCCTTGACCGCTTCGATCCTCTAACAAACTACTAATTCAGACTAGCAAAAATTAAAAACACAGCCAGTGATTCTCTCTTTGCAAACTCTGTAAGTAGATCCTGGAACTGTCTTCCAGCTGATATTACCTTACTTTCTACCTTAGGTCAGTTTAAAACTAGACTCAAACAACATTTGTCACCAACTGGCTATGTCAGTGTATCAAGCCTAGCTAACTCTCTCTAGAATGTGTAAAAATCTGTTAACCAGTTTACTGTGTAATTTAATTTAATCCTGACTTGTGCTCAGGATTAACTGTAACCTGTGGAACTTGTTTACCTTGCTTACTTTTGTAATCTCTGTAAATAGTCTGTAATATGTAATACTGGTATTATGTAATGCTGTATCTGCTTACCCTTGGAGCTTTTCTCCCCGGGCCACCTCTGAAAATGGACATCCCGGTCAACAAATGTAAAATAAATAAATAAAAATAAATATATATATGTATGTATACTGCCCAGATTTCTGCAGAATGTCTAGATTTTTCCCTGATATTTTTAATCTGTTCCTCATAAAATTATTGTTTTTCTGGTAAATCACCAAGTATTGAAGTTACTAAAATGACATTCATTTCAATTTTAGACTTAATATTGTTCAAAAATGTATGTTAACACAAGTCCTGTTAGTCTAGTAACTTTCTAGGTTTATAAGAGCAATATTTAAAATCTGTCCCTATTTTTGAGCCTTTGTTCCCCCATTATTTAAAATTTGTCTAGATTTCTTGAGCTAAGAGGTTGAGAGGTAAGATATATATATATATATATATATATGTATATATATAGATATATATATATATATATATATATATATATATATATATATATATATATATATATATATATATATATACACACACACACACACATACACACTCAACCATATGTATATATATATATACATACATACATACATATATTCACACACACACACACACACACACACACGTGTGTGTGTGTGTGTGTGTGTGTGTGTGTGTGTGTGTGTGTGTGTGTGTATATATATATATATATATATATATATATATATATATTTTTTTTTTTTTTCCTCTGGTCCGATTCTCGGCTGGGGTGCCTTCTCTGCGGAGTCTGCATGTCCTCCCTGTGGTCACTTGGGTTTCCTCCGGGTGCTCCAGTTTCCTCCCACATCCCAAAGACATGCAATAGGTGGATTGGACACTCTAAATTGGCCCTAGGTGTGAGTGTGTGCATGTGTGCGCCTTCTGTGGGAGGTTGGGCGCCGGGCTGGCAACTAGACACTGTAAAACTCTACTGCCAATCATGAGCGGACAGATGATCCGCTGTGGCAACCCCTACCTGGGAAAAGTCGAAGAAGAAGAAGAAAAAATATATATATGTGTGTGTGTGTGTGTGTGTGTGTGTGTGTGTGTGTGTGTGTGTGTGTGTGTGTGTATATATATATATATATATATATATATATATAGATATATATATATATATATATAATATATATTTGCATATGTGTGTGTGTGTGTATATATATATATATATATATATATATATATATATATATATATATATATGTGTGTGTGTGTGTGTGTGTGTGTGTGTTTTTGTATGTATAAATAAGAATCACTCTGGGAGAATCGAGGGGAACTCAACTGGCCACTAAAGTACTGTATGAGATGTCTTATTCTGCAAATGTAATTGTTTTTTTCTTGTGACATTTGCTCTGAGATGCTTATCATCCATGTTTCATCTCCGTTTCTTATATCTAGGCACATCTGATTCTCTTTTTGCATAACTACCTGCACATGGTAAATACACTTTCTGTATTCTTATTAATGTACAAAATGTAGATGTATGTGTAACTGAAAGTTATTTGTTTTCATTGCATCATCATCTCTAATTTTTAATACGCATGTCACATAATATAGGTTTGATTATTGTTTTTTCTATTTCTCTCTTTGTTGTGTTGATTACTTGTTATCATATGTGATCCTGCCAGTGGCACTGTGGAACTCTTAGAACCTGATGCCAGAGTATTGGTAGCATTTGATGATGATGGCAGTGATGAAGAGGCATAGTCTGGAGGTTCAGAGAGTCAGTCTGATACTGAGGTTGTGCCTGCAACATTTCTTGACAGGTTG
>NC_056728.1:521510629-521750629 GCF_019279795.1 Protopterus annectens | reverse complement strand
CTCTACAGTTTCTGAGTTATGCACTCCACGGTGAGTCAAATGAGGTCTAAACACCCTTCTTCTTCTTGGCTAACATCCAGCAGTAGCAGCAGTAGCACTTTGAATTAAAGTCTGTTACACATATATGTTAACAGTTTTTTTCTAAGTGCAATCATAGCTATAATCCAGAGTTTTGGTTTTCAGGGCAAATGGCTACACTGAGTAGACACAATTGCTTCATAGCTTCCTGAATACATTCACCATGTTGGAGTGGTTAATTTGCATGTGATTCTACTACTTCTGCTTTAATTAGCTTATTCTGCCATTTACTGTTGCTTTGAGACACTACTCTAAGTGTGCAGCCATTTAATGTATACAAAATAGTGAGCTATTCTTTGCTGGGTGTTCCACATACATGATAGCTGTACTTAGTGTAGCCATTAATGAAACTGTACCAAAGTGTCAGCAGAGCATCAGTAACATGCATCCCCTTAGTGTGTCTATGCACTGTAGTCAGATCAAAGCATTGTAATGACTGTACAACTTTTAATGGCTGTGTTCGTTTAGCACCAGACAGAGACAGCCCCCAAGGACACATCTTATATCTGCAGTGTTAACAAGGTACGTTTGGAACTTGTAGAGAAGAAAAAAAAACAATAGAGTTATATAACTGGATACTGTCATATGCAAATTCTCAGTTAGATGAATGCTTTATGTAATGATTTGTGCAATTTGCTTTGCAATACCTTGAGGTCAAATTTGGTACAGATAAGTTTGCCATGAGCATTTTCATAAAATTTGTTTTATGCATAAACTATGGCAAGTAGTCACTTTTAAATCTGAGCATAGTAATTCTGAGATTCTATCATTGCTCTAAAATTAAAAGACGTGCACTTATCCTGGAGCAGACAGACTGGCATTGAACTTCATTACCAGTGACTTCATCACGTCATAGCATCACAATGTTAGAGATTCAGTCGCCATTTTTTTCAAAGAAGAATGTTTTTTTTATCCTGTGGCTGCCCTCAGTCCCATAGAATGTCCTTCTTGAGCAACTTCCTCAGTGGTGTTGATCACCAGACACATTTGAAATTAATTTGAATAGGCAATGCCCCATAACCAAGGATACCAGTAATGAATGCCTCTCAAAAAAAACACTCTGTATGGACAGCTGTCCTTACTTTTGTCTGGACCAGATTGAATGAACTAACTAGTTGGCGTATGTTCCATGCACTTGACTTGGTGATGAGAAATTGACAGTTATCCATGTTTAATTTCAAGCTAGTGAATCTTAGTCAGTCTAGCATTTTATTCTCATATCATGCAGTTCATTGGATTAACTCTACATCAGGATATATCTGTAATGTTTACACCACCACCTAAGCCTTTAAGATCTATGTTCAGCCCTCAAAAAGATTTCTGCAGTTGAATAAATTGCAAATGGGATGCACAAAATGTACGTCATTGCCTACCTAGTGGGATACTGAAGTACTGAAGGTTCACAGCCTCAAGCTATTTTGGTCAAACTTGCTCTACCAGAAGTTCTGTCTGGCCTATATCACTGAAAAATAATTTTGCTGTGGGCATTCGCAATTTTAATGGGCAGTGTTTCCTAAAGATTGATTTATTTAAGTTCTGTGATTGAACAAATATTCAGAGTTTCACCTGTCTTGACTATTCTCACCATACCTTTAACTCATGAAGTAGGTCCAGTTAGTTTGTCAAAGACTCGTATATCATCCATCTATTTTGGTTCCTTTACTATTTTTTTGTCTTAATGGCTCAGGTACTCTGTGTCATGCATATATGACAGAAGTATCACCTAGATTTATTTTACAACACCTTCCAAGCATCTACATAAGGCAGCCTATTATGCAAAAATATTTAATGAGAAATTAGTTCATGTTTTTGTTTGCATGTTACTTTCCCACATCATTGTACATTGAAATGTACTTGTTAAGATCAACAAACTGTACAGGCCATCTATAAAAATTCTTTTCTTCACAAATTTGTAAACTAGTACCTTGACAAATAAGCACATCTCTGTGTCATGACTACATGAATCGTGTTGTCTTTCTTCAAGACACTGACTTCAAGGATGTGTGAATCAAGGAGTCTGCTAGTCTGTCAATCACTTTGACTGACTGCATGGTGACTTCTGATACTTTGTACTTGCATCTGAGAAATATGAATCCTCATTATAATGGCCTGTGTTTATTTTACAAACAAGTCTGCCCAAGGTATGAAGTTCATACATCTCGACCTCTTAGTGATAGAAATCTGGACAAAGCCAAAACTAATGGGGGGGGCAAATCCCAAAAATATGGACATATTTTACATATTGATTTATAAGCTTAGAAAGTTGCTAGAATAATGGGTGTTAAGTTAGCATACATTCTCTGAAGGATATGAAGTCTGCATTTCAAATGTATGTTATTATTTAGTGAGTTCAAGCCTCAGCAATTTGCCAGAAAACCACAATGTTTATGAGGAACAGACCAAATATGAGGTAAAAAATCTGAACATTCTTTAAAAATCTGGACAGTGGAGAGATATGATGCAATTGTTTTACTGACACTACCTGCAACAATAAATTGAACACTTTATTTTTATATATACACAGAAGTTATTTCTAACCCAATCGTTTTATAACCAGAATGTCAGGAGAGAAGCTTCAGCTTTTGTCAATGAGTCGTTTAAGCCCAGTTCTCTAAATGTAGTCTGAGTTATAATATTCCATTTAGCCCTGGTATTAAGCTTAAAAAAGACTAGTTTCCCAATAATAAACAGCTTCTTAGTCCAGTGAGTTTTACAACAGTACTGCTGAGTTTTGGTTCCAGTGAAGAAATAGGGCACACACAGTCTCTATACATGCATCAAATACATTTACCAGCAAATCTGGTGTAACAACAACAACAGGAGTTTAGTTTAGTGAAATTAAAAGCAGGGATTTGGCTGTACTGTGGAAGAAGAAATTAATGGGAATAATTTGTTTTCCAATATAATGGCAATAAAAGTATGTTTACAATGGTGATTACTGAGATACAAAGTAGATTATTTACTTTAATAGTATTGGATTCTGGGATTTCATCCTAAAGTTGCAAAAAAAAAGTTGAATATTTGATTGGAGAACATGACAGATAATTTAATTGTTTGTTGGACAAAAGATATTGTGATGCTAATAAAGAGCCAAATAATTACTACCTCAGCTAAGACTTTGAAGACTCAGTTAAATGCTTTAAAATTAAGAGATTCAGTTGATAAAAATATGAAGAATCATTGTTTTATATACATTACTCATGTCTTTGGTGCATAAGCACATATAAACATTATATATATGGTATATATGTCTGCCCAAGGTATATATGTCTAATGGCCTGTATTCCAGTATTAAATCATTTTTGCCACTTAATTGATCATATGCCACTTTCAATTCAAATAGATATAAATAAGAAATTGAAAATTACCATTTAAATGTCTCCACACGTGAAAACTTTAAAAGAATGCAAAGCATTGTTTCAACACTAAATATGATATTTTAAAACAAATTATAATTTGACGATTTATATAAACATTTTGTGCAATTTTTTTCAAATGGTATTTATAGATTTGTGTTGAAAAGCTAAAACAAAAAACTAGATTGCAAAATTACTATAATTCAAGAAAATATTACTTTTGCAAATTCTAAGTTTCAGACAGTGGGGAGATATGTTTTGATATGGTTGATACTTAAGTAAAAATATCAGCATGTATCAATTGCTACTGATTTTCAACAAATATAATATTTTCTTACTTGACATAAGCTGTAACACTAAGATAGAGTTCCTAAATTAAGTCAATAAACATTTTAAGGAAATTAAAACCCTTTAATAGTGTAAACAAGTTCAAGGAATCAAGTGTTTTTTTTCTGTGTCAAAGCTAGTAATTGTCAAATAAGGCTAACCCCACACCCAAGATGAATGCGAATAAGCCATTCCAGAAAAGACATATGATAATTAGCTATATGCTTTCTTCCCTGAATTGCCTCCTGCAAGGCATCTACATGCCCATGTGATTCAATAAATTTCTCAGCGGTGTAGATCAACACAGTCATCCCATCACATCACTGTACTGAACATGGCCAATAGGCCATACTCAACGGCCTGCCATGACTGAGGTAGAGGTGTTGGGGACTGGAGAAACCACTAGACACCAGGGAATATTCTTAAAGGAAATGCTGTAATGGCACTAACAGCACATTGGGGATCAGAGTATGAGAAACAACCAGACACCAGGGATACCACTTATGGAAGTTCTATAATGAGACTTTATAGCAGCAGCTGGAAAGGCCACAGAAGTACCTCACAAAGAGGATTACTGGCATCAAACAAATGCCCTACACTGACTATCTCAAAAAACTCCAGCTATATTCAGTAGCATATGACCTACTCCGAGGTGATCTCTGCCTAACATATAAAGCTATGTCAAACCCAGAGCTGTTGGACATGCTACACCTAAAGAAATCCCAATCCCTCCGAGCTACACACTCTAGGGACCTAAACCTTGTCACCACAATAAACAGGACATGCTGGAGGGATAGATTCCTGTCTCAGAGACTTCCCATACTCTGGAACAGGCTACGCATCTATGTCAAGCAATGTTCTTCATTAGCACTATTCAAGAAAAATCTTGATGAGTGGATGGGAAATAGGAAATACACCCCTGAGATCACCTCTCTGGCTCTACTTGACAGGGGCACAGGAAAATAACTTTCTTCTGTGGTGTAAGCCAGGGAACCTTGTTGGCTATGCTTACATAAGCCCTTGGGCCGATAGCCTAGTACCTACCTATGAACCTATAATGGCACCGACAGTACAGTGGCCATTATAGATGGGGAATACACTAGTCCACCAAGTGTTTCTCTTAAATGTAAGTATTATAATGGCAACAACTGCAGTAGAGGAATTAGTGGATGGAGATTTATTAGACTGCCAGGGATTACTTTTAAATGTAAGTGCATTAAAAGCACAAAGAGTAGTATAGGGAACAAAGTGGGGATACTCTAGAACACCAGGGATTACTCTTAAATATATGGGCTATAATGGCATCAACAGCAGTGTGGGGATCAAGAGGTGGGGGGTTATACTAGCCCACCAGGGATTACTCTTAAATATATGGGCTATAATGGCATCAATAGCAGTGTGGGGATCAAGAGGTGGGGGGGTTATACTAGAACACCAGGGATTACTCTTAACTATATGGGCTATAATGGCATCAACAGCAGTGTGGGGATCAAAAGGTGGGGGGTTATACTAGACCACCAGGGATTACTCTTAAATATATGGGCTATAATGGCATCAACAACAGTGTGGGGATCAAGGGGTGGGGGGTTATACTTGACCACCAGGGATTACTCTGAAATATATGGGCTATAATTGCATCAATAGCAGTGTGGGGATCAAGAGGTGGGGGGTTATACTAGACCACCAGGGATTACTCTTAAATATATGGGCTATAATGGCATCAACAGCAGTGTGGGGATCAAGAGGTGGGGGGTTATACTAGACCACCAGGGGTTACTCTTAAATATATGGGCTATAATAGCATCAACAGCAGTGCGGGGATCAAGAGGTGGGAGGTTACAATAGACCACCAGGGATTACTCTTAAATATATGGGCTATAATGGCATCAACATCAGTGTGGGGATCAAGAGGTGGGGGGTTATACTAGATGTAAAAAAAACAAACTTCAAAGACCAGTTCACGTAAGGTTCAAGTATGGCACCCTTTATTACTTGCAGCAAGGAGACAAAACATGCAGATACAGGATTTTTCTAAATTACTAGTGAGCAGCATGCTACTTTTATACAGTTCTATAAAATGTTACTTTTCTATGGTTGACGTAGTTAGACACAGCTTTCTGTATTACTCTACAGAAAATGTTACTTAGATTTCCTGCTGACATGTTCAGATTTAAAACTCATTATGTGTTACATAGAAAATGTTACTTAGATTTCCTGCTGACATGACTGGATTACAAAAAACATTTGAGAAAACAACCTGGACTTGGGGCTTATTTTTAGCCCACTACAAACTTTCTATTCTTCAATTGTGCAGTTCTAATACATATGTGTTACATTTCAAGGTACATTTCTAGCTTAGGTACAAGTAATGCTGACTATGGTTTATACTTTCAAGCAGCCTTTGTTTTCATTATCAATAGCTTCAGCAGTTGTGTACTTTCTCATGGCATAAGCAGAAAATCAATAACTCTTTGTTTAAGTCTCATGACATTAGTAGAAATAAAACACTTATTATTATTTTCATGACATTAGCAGAAATCAAATGCTTTCCTGTTAATTTCTATAGCATAAGCAGATCATAGCTGCGCATATTTTCATGACATAACAGGATTGGAATATCTCTAGTAGCTTGTGCAGATTCATGCAGTGTGAACAGAATAAATGTATTAACCCTTTTAAACCTCGAATGCACTAAGCATGCATATTACTAATACATATTTTTCTAACATTTCTCCCCTTTTAATACTTTTATTCTACTTTCAAAATAAGCATAAACAGTTTTTCTTCCCCTAACCTCTTCCTACTCAGGATTTGCAGTTAAGAGAGTCATTCAGTTTAAACTTATGAAAGCATTTTTAATTTTTCAACAATTCTTCAAGTTCAGCACCTTGGTATAAGGTTTCTGACACTGACATGTCTATAAAGTCTTTAATCAGTCTTTTCATGCAAGGGATGCAGCAGCAAACACATACTACCAGTAGGATCATTCCTATACAGATGGCAATCAGGATGTTCATCAGGATACTGCCCCACCCCCCAAACAATCTCTGGAAAAAGTCCGTCAATGGATTTGGTCCTGGTTTGGTCATAGCAGACACTTGCTGAATTACCTCAAGGTGATTGTCTATCTTGTGTTTGTGGTCAGGAATATACGAACAGCACTCCTCCTGGATTAAATGAAGTCAAGGGCCATGCGGTTTTGAAGCACTACAGTTCTCATGGAAGTCAGTTCATCAGTCACCAATTCTAGAGCGGAAAAGGTTGCATTGGTCATTATTTCGAGAAGTTTAGACAGTTTTCTCAGTTCCTAGATTGATTTTGTTGCTCCATATGCTGGCAATATACCTGCCCACGAGATGATGGTGTCACCCAAGTCCATATGCGACAGTCCATTTTTCACTAGGTCCACAGCATGATGGTTTTTCCAGCCTGCATTGATCTGCCCCACTGGATTGACAGGCTTCTTAAGTTCTCGTCGAACATTTAGAATTTTCCCCTGAGGCAAAACTGCTGTGTGTCATATGGCCGGAACCAGGTACCCCAAATAACAACTGCCGGACTAATTCTCAGGTAACCACTTGTATGCTTTCCTACTACATACAAAATAACAATCGTCTACTTTGGTAGTAACTTTACTATGTCCTGGCTCTGCATGAAACATTTTTTGTCAACTGTAATCAGTTGTTTATAAAGATCAGCATTATGTCTTACTTCATCAGTTGTCCTATGCATCAGTTCAAAAAATGAATCATAGCTTGTGTTGCAATAGGAACCTGTGTTATCAGTTTTATTGTAGCATCTATAGGGAACAGTCACATTGCAATTGCTCCAACCCACCTGAACTGTATCATTTTTGTAAAAACACACAGTCCCCTTCTGTCGAACAGACAAGTGCAATGCTACTTTATCTTGTGATGTAACATCTGATGTATCATTGACTAAATTTTCCCAGGTCTTGTTGGCTCCTAGGGGGACTGAAGTTAACAATAACCCCCTGTATGCTGTTTTCAAAGCTGTGCAAATCCAGCAATTTGAAACATTGAAGGTCTCAGCATACACATATTTGATTGCCTGGTAAGTGTTGAAGTTTGGGTGCCACTCTACCTGCAACTCTCCACGTTTATTCAGTTCAGTTTGTGTGGCTGGGAAAAGGAATGGCCACAACAAAAAGATTATTGTCACTAGTACAGTTAACAGGATGATTATGCAATACTTCTGAGGAAATGGTTGTTCTGCATTCCTGTTTTCTCAAACTCTTCCGAGTAGTTTTATTTGGATTTTTCTGGATTCTATCATTTTTGCTTTTGACATGTGATCTTACTCTCTGCCCTAATAGGACCTTCAGCACCGATGGTTTCTTCACTGGGGTTGAGATGGATCAGTCCTATTGTCCTATCAGTCCTACCCACAAATCTACTCAACTAAACTTCACTATTACTACAAGTGATAATTCCCACATTTCACCCGACCCTACAACAAAACTGCTTGGTGTCACTATTGATAATAATCTTAACTATGATTATCACATCAATAACACAATAAAAACGGTTAATAAAAAGATTGGTTCACTGTACAGAATCAATCCCTTCCTCACACCTGAAGCACGGACCACCTTAGCCCAATCACATCTTATCTCCACCCTTTTGTATGCTTCCTCTATTTACACTAATCTCTCTAAAAGCAACCTCAGGAAACTGACTACATCTTACCATAATATTGCTCGATTTGCTACAGCATCTCAGTCTAGAACTCATCACTGTCTAAATTTAAAACATTTACACTGGTTAGAACTTCCTAACAAGCTTATCTATCAACAACTCCTAATAGCACACAAAATCCTATATCAACCATCAAAAACACCTGCTCTTAGCAGCCTCCTGACTCCCTATAATAACCTGAAACAACTACGTTCTTTGGAAAAGTTACAAGTTAACACTACTAGAACTACTAATTCTGCAAGTAACCACCTATTCTCCAACTCAGTTGGTAAAATATGGAATAACCTTCCCTCACACATATCCTCTCTAACCACTCTTCCACTCTTCAAGAAACAACTCCTAATACATCTGAACAAATTCTGGCTTTGCTCTTGTACCAATCCTGACTAACTACTTCCATCTATCCCCTATCATAATTCTTTATTCACCACTATAATATTCTATCTGACTACAAATAACTTAATGCCTCTATAGTTACTAGTGTTCTCATAAAAAAAAAAAAAAAAAAAAAAGATTTTTTTGGTTTAACATTTATGTATTACATATTGAAATTCGTAATAACCATATTTTGTACTGAAAGCAGCTAATACCTTCCTTTTACTTAGTTGTTTTATTTGTCTTCTTTTTAGATTTGTATTACCTGTACTAAAATCACTGTATTCTTGCTTATTGCCTTTGTAATAAGTGTTTATTGATTATGTTTATGTTTATTATCTTGCTTGAATCCTTGGAGCTTTTCTCCCCGGGCCTCCACTGAAAATGGACATGGATCCAGCTGGACTAGCCCGATCAACAAATGTAAAATAAAATAAAAAAATAAAATAAATCTGACCCCCCCTTTGTAGCCAGACTTTGTGCTGAGGGCCCCAATGGAGAGGTAAGATTTTTGTCCAGTTCAAAGATCTTAACTAGTTTGCAGTGCATCAAGTGGATCCACGAGGCTCGCTCTGTGATTTTGACTTCAGTGGGTGTCAAACGAAGCACCTGGTATGGACCTTCCCATGCTGGTGATCTCCAGTTTTTCTTCTTAATATTTTTCACCCAAACCCAGTCCCCTGTGACCACTGCCACTTCCGATGTTTCGGTTTGTTCTTTATCTGAAACAGAATTTGACTGCAACAGATGTTTAGAATTCAACAAATTTCTTTTATATTCAGCTAGTTTATAGTCAGCTTCCTGGTCTGTGGGCATGAGAAGTTTCCACTGGGGTGTATAATAAGCCCTTCCAAACAGTTTTTCGAAAGGAGTCAATCCTTTTGCAGTCAGAACAGTTCTCATGCAAAACAGTGCCAGGGGCAAACAATACAGCCAATTCTTTCCTGTCTCAGCTATTAATTTTCTTAATTTATTCTTTAATATTCCTTTATGCCTCTCAACTAGCCCTGCAGATTGCGGATGGTATGCACAATGATTTTTGTAAAGAAATACCAAAATGCTTACTTAACTGCTGTATTGTTTGGTTTATAAAGTGTGTACCATTGTCACTGTAGATCCTTTCCTGACTGCCGAATCTAGGGATGATTTCTTTGACAAGTACTTTTGCCACTGTGACTGCATCTGGATTTTTGGTTGGAAAGGCTTCCACCCATCTGGAAAACATATCTACAATGACAAGACAATACTTCTTATTTTCACATTTATTCAACTCTATGAAATCCATACAGATAGTTTGAAACAGATACGGTGGTGTAGGGAAACTCCCTTGCTTGGGCTTTAATGCCCCTTGTGCATGATGTTTGTTACAAATTTGGCACATCAAACAAAATTTTTTAGAGTAGTTTGTAAATCCGTAGGTTGTGAACACTTGGTTCACCAGCTGTACCATCCCCCCTGTTGAGACATGGCATTGCCCATGGCTCAACAAAGCTGCATATCTAAACAAATTAGATGGTAGTATCGGTTTCCCTTCTTTACAGATGTACAGCCCCTTTTCGAGGATTGCTCCTCGTTTTACCCATCTTTGTTTTTCAACTTGCATAGTGAGTGTCTGCATTGTCTTTAACATTTCTAAGTCTAAAATCTCAGAGGGTTGTAGTTCCTCATTTAAAAGAAATACTTCTGAAGCAGCTTGTTTTGCAGCTGTATCAGCTCTCACATTACCTTTTGAAATCCTATCTTGTTGCTTGGTGTGAGCTGTGCATTTACAAATGGCTACTTTCTGAGGTAACTGAATAGATTCTAAAAGATCTAAAATAAACTGTGCATGATTGATAGGTTTGCCAGTAGATGTTATCATTCCCCGGTTTTTCCACTGTTGCACAAAAACATGTACAGTAGAAAAAGCATACTGGATGTTAGTAAAAATACTTACACATTTACCCTTTGCTAAGGTACATGCCAGTGTCAAGGCAATCAATTATGCTGCCTGTGCAGATAAGTTGTGTGGTAAAGGTTTTGCTTCTATAATCTCAGTGTCAGAAACTACTGCATATCCTACTAGGTTCTGTCCTGCAGGACCCCTTTTGTATGATCCATCTACGTAGTATGCAACCTCGGCATCATCCAAGGGGACATCCGTGAGGTTTTTTCTAGGTAGTGTCTTTTGCTCAATTACCTGCAGGCAGCAGTGTGGTGTGCCGTCTGCAGGGGTTGGGTGCAAGGTAGAAGGGTTCAAAGTTATGCATCGTTCAATTGTCATGTGAGGTTGGCTCAACAATATAGTCATACAGGAAAGATGCCTAGCAGGGGAAAGATATGCTACTTTCTCTTGCAGTAAAATAATCGCAACTGCATAAGGCACTCTCAAAGTCAGAGGGTGGAATAAAACTACTGAGGCCGAAGCCTGTACTGCCATTGCAGCTGCAACTACTGCTTGTACACAGTGAGGTAAGGACCGTGCCACTGGATCAAGTTGTAATGAATAGTAAGCAATGGGGCGTTGCTTGTCCCCATGCTGGTGTGTTAACACTGATGTCATATAACCTTGCTTACAATCTACAGTTTGGAGAAAACGTTTATGGTAGTTTGGTAATCCTAGAACTAATGAGGACGTTATTAACTGTTTCAGTTTGCAGAAAGCAGATTCTGCCTCTCGTGTCCATTGTAACAAATCCTGTGCTGCCATAGGCTTTTTATATATCAGGTCAGTCAGAGGTGCAGATCCCAAGGTATAGTTTGAAATCCAACTTAGGCAAAAATTAGTTGTGCCAAGGAAGGACATCATTTCCTTCTTGGTAGTGGGCTTTGGTGCTTGCAAAATTGCTACTTTTCTGTCCTCATCAAATGTTCTACTTTCCTTGGATATTACATATCCTAGGTATTTGACTTGTTTTTTCCAAAGCTGCAGTTTATTCTTGTTTACCTTATGTCCTTCAGCGGCTATAAATCGTAATAGCACTATGGTATCTTCTCTATAATCTTGCTGGGTGGGGGCCGCCAGCAAGATGTCATCAACATAAAGTAAAATCTGACTGCCTCTTGGTGGGGTAAATCCCGCCAAGTTGCTTGCCATTTCTTGTGAGAATATTGTTGGACTTTCACAATATCCAGGTGGTAGTCACATATATGTATACCTTTTCCCCTGAAATGTGAATGCAAACCAATACTGGCTGTCAGGGTGTATTGGTATCGAAAAGAACGCATTGCTAATGTCTACCACAGAAAAATACTTCTGTTGAGGTTTTAAATCATTCAACAGGGTGTGTGGGTCTGGCACTGTAGGTGCCCTTGGTATTACTGCTTCATTTACAGCTTGTAAATCTTGAACCATACGCCATGCTTCATTTGCTTTTTTAACAGGAAATAAAGGTGTGTTACATGGTGAACTGGGAGATTCCACCAGCATCCCTTCCTTAAGTAAAGCTGCTATGATAGGTTTGATTCCTGCCTCTGAATCTTTTCTTAAGGGATACTGTCTTTTCTGTGGTCTAAATGCTGACTTTGGCATGATAATAACTGGTCCTGCTGTACGAATAAGTCCTACATCTGACTTTCCTGTTGACCACAGAGTTTCTGGTATATTCTGTAAGGCATTCTCTTCCTCCTTTAATAGGAGTGCTAATCAGCTGTCCTTGCTAGACTGTGAGTGTACAGCTTGGTGGGTCTGAGTTATCCAATTCATCTTCTGTATTTGTATTCCCTGCTCTGACAATTCTAATTCTGTCTGTTTCTCCCATCTCGTGACTTTTTCTCCTAGGTCTTCCCATTCTATATTTTTGTTCTTGGTTAAGCTAACATGTGGTAATCAATTAGATGGGCAATGAACAGCTGGCTACACTGTTCCCTTCTGTGTCCCAGTACAGATTATGTAATATCAATCTGTTTGCATGATTTTTAAACAATTCTTGCTCATATTCCTTATCGGGTCCTGGTGTGTTACAATAATACAGGGTACAGTGCAACAGGTGTTGCTTATCAATGTCAAGGGAGGGGAACTTGCTGATGGCTACATTCATTAACTCTGCGGTCACAGCCCCGGACCAGTTGTAACCAAGTCCTGGCTGTACCAATAAAACATTTCACCCTCCGACTGCACTGCAAAGGTATCAGTTTGTCGCTGTGCTTCCATACCCTGCATGGTTGGGACTACTGCTATACCAAATAGCTGTATGAGGTCTCTGCCCAAGAGGTTTACTGGGCATTTTGCAGAAACAACAATTTTGCTTTTCTGAGTCAATCCTGAAACTGGATCAGTTATTGAAATATTACGGGAGAGGGGCTCCCGATACAGCTGTCCATTAGCTGCTTTTACCAGTATGTAATCAGGTGACTCTGTGTTTTCTGGCAGTTTGGAGGGATGTATCAGGGTTCACGATGCCCCTGAGTCACACAAGAATTTGACTTCCTTCCCTTCTACCAAGAGTGTAACTTCTGGTTTCATGTCTGCTAAATAGAGCTCCAAGCTCAATAAATCTAGGTCTAATATTTCATTTTCTTCACTGTCACTAATTTGTTGCACTTCCTCTATCTCTTCTGTCACATCCTCTACACCCTCTATCACATTTTCTTTTGTCCATTCTCTGCTATCCCCTTCTAGTGATTCCTGACTACCATATAGTCAGTCCTCACCCTCCTTGTCTTCCGTGGGTGCCTTCTTGTTTTTCCTGCAATCCCTTGCCAAATGACCCTTTTTACCACATTTGAAACATTCACCCCTTTTCTTTCGCCCTTCAAAGTCCTCTGATCGCTGATCAGATTGTTTGTTTCCCTGTGCATTTTTCTTGCCCTTTTTCCCGGACTGTACTACATAAACTTCTGCTCCATCTTCTACAGAAAATTCTTGGGCTTTCTTTTCCTTTTTGCTATTGAAATGCCTTTCGGCATGCCTAGCATATTCAAGTAATGACTGTAACCTGCTTGTATGATGGTCTACCATGTGTTTTGTAATAAAACTGCTTATAGGTGCAATACTGCCTTTTAAAAATGCATTCTTTAACTGCTGTTCATATGGGGAATCTTGTGTTTGATCTTCAGGAACCTGCATTTCACAGTGGTTATTAAAACATTCTAATAATCTGGCATAATACCGGTCGATAGTCTCACCTTCTTGTTGGATGCATTGATTAATGCAAGTCCAATCTGCCCTAGGCTTCCATTTTTCAGAGATGTGGTCTGTAAGACCTTTTACTCTGTTGTCTAGTTCTGCGCTGCTATGTGGGAGGGGTCTGTGTGCAGCATCACAGGGATTCCAGTTGCCACTAATCATGTGCCAATCTGGTCCCACAATTTGTCTAACTACTTTTTCTACCTCTTCTCCGTTTAAGTTATAACTCAGCCTCATTCCTTGTAAATCTTCTGAGAATTTTCTAAAATTAACTTTTGGATGATTCCCTCAGTGGCTTTCCGGATATCTTCCGGAGTCCAGGGTCTATACACTAAAATAGTTGGGTCCTGACCGTCTTGTCCTGCCTGAGGATTAGGTACTTCTATAAGTGGGCATATTTCTTCTTCACTCATAGACCGTGAATTTTTAACCATTTGTTATAACTCAATGCCTTCATTTGAGTTACCTGCCCGTGTTCGAGACCTGGTCCCGATGGGATCTCTAATAAATGATTTTATTTTTACAATGTCTCTATTTTCAGTGACAACAGGATATCGTGGGGGTGGACTAACCTGTTCACTTACTTCATATTCTGGTAAGGGAGGCGGAGGGGCCAATGCTATTACTAAGTTATTGACCTCCTTATCTAAAAACATTATTTTTGAATTGTTGTTCTTTTGTTCCCTACGGTTTACTTCCTCAATCCACCTGTGTGCCCGAGGAATTCCTAATTTGCGTTATTTTTTTGCCCGACCTTTGGAATCAGTTTCAAGCTGTTTGACAAGCGAGGATTTTTCTAATTTTCCATCAAATTCATACTTATTAACCCATTTTGAATAATATTTAATATTGTTGGCGCGCTGTAACTGCATGTATTTTGTTTCTTCAGTTAACGGCAGATTTTGGGGTCTTTTTGTGCATTTATTACCCATTTTGTTTGACCCTTTTATTGTTACGTAACTTCTCTTATTTTTAACGTGGTACAACGGATTTTGTTATAGTCTCTTCAGAATGACTGCCTACCTATTCTGTTTCTCCTGATCTATGACAAGACTGCAATCTTTTCTGTCCCTGACTTGTAAAATACAGTCTTGACAAAAACAGTACAAATCTAGTCCCTGATCTAAAACAGAAAAAAGTAGATTCACCTTACCTGAGCCTACGTGATTGATCACCTGATTCGCGAAGACCCGTCCTTCAGTCACAGATCAGAAAGTGGCTTGCCTCTTTTGTATGACAATTCAGTCGGAGGGCTTTTCAAATAAGAAGAACCAATTTGGTTTCTTCCCCATACGGTTTCAACCACCTGCCCGTCTGATCCAAGGTGAAGAGAGGGTTCCGGTCCAAAGGACCAATCTGTCAAAGGAAAAAACTTCAAAGACCAATTCACGTAAGGTTCAAGTATGGCACCCTTTATTACTTGCAGCAAGGAGACAAAACATGCAGATACAGGATTTGTCTAAATTACTAGTGAGCAGCATGCTACTTTTATACAGTTCTATGAAATGTTACTTTTCTATGGTTGACGTAGTTAGACACAGCTTTCTGTATTACTCTACAGAAAATGTTACTTAGATTTCCTGCTGACATGTTCAGATTTAAAACTCACTATGTGTTATATAGAAAATGTTACTTAGATTTCCTGCTGAAATGACTGGATTATAAAAAACATTTGAGAAAAACAACCTGGCCTTGGGGCTTATTTTTAGCCCATACAAACTCTCTATTCTTCAATTGTGCAGTTCTAATATATATGTGTTACATTTCAAGGTACATTTCTAGCGTAGGTACAAGTAATGCTGACTACGGTTTATACTTTCAAGCAGCCTTTGTTTTCATTATCAATAGCTTCAGCAGTTGTGTACTTTCTTATGGCATAAGCAGAAAATCAATAACGCTTTGTTTAAGTCTCATGACATTAGTAGAAATGAAACATCTATTATTATTTTCATGACATTAGCAGAAATCAAATGCTTTCCTGTTAATTTCCATAGCATAAGCAGATCATAGCTGCGCATATTTTCATGACATAACAGGATTGGAATGTCTCTAGTAGCTTGTGCAGATTCATGCAGTGTGAACAGAATAAATGTATTAACCCTTTTAAACCTTGAATGCACCAAGCATGCATATTACTAATACATATTTTTCTAACATTAGACCACCAGGGATTACTCTTAAATGTATGGGCTATAATGACATCAACAGCAGTGTGGGGATCAAGAGGTGGGGGGGGGGGGGGGTTATACTAGACCACCAGGGATTACTCTTAAATATATGGGCTATAATGGCATCAACAGCAGTGTGGGGATCAAGAGGTGGGGGGTTATACTAGACCACTAGGGATTACTCTTAAATATATGGGCTATAATAGCATCAACAGCAGTTTGGAGATCAAGAGGTGGGAGGTTATACTAGACCACCAGGGATTACTCTTAAATATATGGGCTATAATGGCATCAACAGCAGTGTGGGGATCAAGAGGTGGGGAGTTATACTAGACCACCAGGGATTACTCTTAAATATATGGGCTATAATGGCATCAACAGCAGTGTGGGGATCAAGAGGTGGGGGGTTATACTAGACCACTAGGGATTACTCTTAAATATATGGGCTATAATGGCATCAACAGCAGTGTGGGGATCAAGAGGTGGGAGGTTATACTAGACCACCAGGGATTACTCTTAAATATATGGGCTATAATGGCATCAACAACAGTGTGGGGATCAAGAGGTGGGGGGTTATACTAGACCACCAGGGATTACTCTTAAATATATGGGCTATAATGGCATCAACAGCAGTGTGGGGATCAAGGGTCGGGGAGTTATACTAGACCACCAGGGATTACTCTTAAATATATATGTTCATAGGTAGATACTAGGCTATCTGCCCTAGGGCATTTATAAGCCTAGCCAGAGTCTATTTGGCTTCCGCCTCCCTATTAGATTAGCCTACTGTGCCTCTGTAAAGTAGGTCACAGAAGGTACCCTTTAATATTAGTTTACTGTGCCTCTGTCTAGCAGGGACACAGGAGAGATCCCAGGGGTGAATTTGCGATTTCCCATCCACGTGTCCAGATTTCGCTTGAAGAGGGTCAGCGAGAGGCTATGTCTAATATGAATGGGGATTCTATTCCAGAGTGAGGGGAGCCTCTGGGAAATGAATCTGCCCCTCCAGCATGTCCTATTTATTTTTGTTTTGAGGTTTAAGTCCCTGGAGCGTGTAGCACTAAGGGACTTGAATTTTTTGAGGTGGAGCATGTCCATTAATTCTGGGTTTGACATGGCTTTGTACATCAGGCATAGATCGCCTCTGAATAGGCAGTAAGCAGCTGAGTAGAGCTGGAGTTTCTTTAGTTGAGCTGCATAGGACATCTGTTTGTAGCCCCATGATCCTCTTGGTGAGGTACTTTTGGGGTCTCTCCAGTTGTTGCAGGTGTCGGGTAAGGTATATCCCAAAAGGGGCATTATATTCAATTATGGGCCTGATGAGTGACAAGTAGAGGGGCACAATGACCTCTCTTGATCTAGATGCGAACCCTTTTATGATAAGGTGGGCTATATAGAAGGTCTTTCTAACCACTTTGGCAACGTGATTATCAAAGGAGAGATTACTATCTACGTTGGTCCCCAAATATCTAATTACTTCTGTACTTAATGGATTACCACCTATGTGGTAATTTGTGGGCAACTTGTTTTTCCCAAAGGGGATGACTATGCACTTTTTAGCATTTAGCTTGAGGCCATGGTTCTGGCACCAAGCATCCATCTCTGTGAGACCCTTTTGGAGGATGCTTGTGTCAGCTGGAGATTCGATTATGGCCCCCAGTTTGCAGTCATCTGCGAACTTTGTCAGCCATAATCCCCCTGTGTTAGCCTGAACCTCAGAGAAGTATATACCGAACAAGAGAGGTCCCAGAACTGAGCCCTGTGGGATGCCACTTGTAAATGGTTTGGATTCGGACATGGCACCTGCGATTCTGACCATGTGGGTTCTATCCCTGAGCCAGTTTGCAATCCATCTTGTGATATAGGGGTTGATATTTGAGCTGGTAAGTTTATTTATGATGCCCGAGTGGGGTATTGTGTCGAAGGCTTTTGCGAGGTCCAGGTAGGCTGTGTGGACTACCTTGCCCTCATCTATGGCTTTGGTAACTGTTTCAAAGAAATCATCTAGGTTTAAGAGACAAGATCTGCCCTTAATAAAGCCGAATTGGGTAGGGTCCAGTGTCTGGAGGCTCCCAATGTCTTTGTTTATGAGTTCCATGATAATACGCTCCATAGCTTTACAGACCATACTAGTCAGGCTATGGGGCGATAGTTCCCGGGGTCCATTGTGGCACCACCTTTGTGGAGTGGGACCACTGTAGCTGTACGCTATTCTTTGGGTACATATCCTGTAGTAAGGCTAGGTTTAAACAGTGACTTAATGTGAGGGTTCAGTTCTTCTTGGAGCTCATGTAAGACACAGCCTGGGACACCGTCCGGTCCCATAGATGCTGTGTTTTTTGCTTTGGAGAGGGCAGCTTTCACCTGTGCATCTGTGATGTCAGGGAGGTTACATTCAGTTGGGATAGGTATTTGCTCCTTTGGGGGTGGAGGGGGGGAGTTTGCGCTGAATCTGTCAGCCAGGATGTTGGCTACGTCTGTAGGTTCGGTATATTTTGTACCATTATGCAACAATTCAGAGCATATCTGGGAGTTTCCACCCATATTCCTGACATAACTAAAGAAGGCCTTGTGATTATCTTTAGTGTCTAGGGCAATTTTTCTTTTGAAACTGGCCTTTGATGATTTTATGAGGGATCGAAGTTTCTTGCTAATACTGATCAGAGATGCCTTCCCTTTTTGGGATTTTGCTCTGTCATGTAGTAGCTTCCTCCTTCTGTTGTATAGCTTATTTATGGCTGGGGTCCACCAGACAGGTCTCCTGTTTTTGGAGGAGTGAGTCTTGGTTTTATTTGGGATAGCACGATCCATGCATTCCTGCAGGTGCTCATAGAATGCATTTGTAAAGGATTCTGCGGATTGGGCTGTATTATCCTCTGGACTGGGGGCATTGAAGGATTCCACCTCAGTCTTGAGAAGTGCAAAGTTGGCTTTTGAGAAATTCTTTACCGTGATTTCCTTGGCTGGGAGTGGGGACGGGATATGGATGTCCAGGGAAATTTGTTTATGGTCTGATCTTACCAATGAGGGGTTTACCTCTGGTGTGGAACATAGAGTCCCCATGTTGGTGATTACCAGGTCCAATATGTTGTTTCCTCTTGTGGGAGTGGTGACCAGTTGTTCCATCGCATTAGAGTTTATAAATTCAAAGAACCGTTGGGCCAGGGTGTTTGGGCTTGAGTAGTTTTCCCAGTCAATGTTTGGGTAGTTAAAGTCACCCACTAACATAGTGTTTGGAGAGACCTTCATATTCTCCAGTGTTCTCAGGAATGCCAAGTGGGGTTCCTGTAATAAGGAGGGTGTTCTATAGCAGACTACAAACTGAAAGGCAGTTTTTCCCACTGTTAGTTGCACATGAATGGTTTCCAATGCTTCGTGCAGTGCCACTAACCTGGAGGTGTAGGTATATTTGATGAATATAGATACTCCCCCTCCTTTTGTGCTTCGGTCCGAGTTTCGGGGCCGAAACGCATGGTATGAGTTACAACCTGGTAGTGCTGGGGTGCTCTCAGGAGCGTTGAACCAGGTTTCTGTTACTGCACAGACATCAATTTTCTCCATACTGAGGAGATCCTCGAGTGCGTGCATCTTGAGGTTTAGACTTCTGGCATTGAGTAGCATTACCTTTAGTTTTTTTATTCTTGGGTTGTCTATGGAGGTGGGTTTGTCCTTTGAGCCTTGCCTAAAAAAGGCACTATGGGGGTGGCAAGAGCCTTGGCCAGTATACGAAAGCCTAAGGGTGACAGGTGCAAGCTGTCCCTAGCAAATCAACGTGGCTTGTCGAGCATGTCATCCCAGGCTGACAGACACTGGATCCCCTTTGAATGACACCAATACTTTAGCCAATTGTTGAAACTGATCATTTTGTCTTTATACTGTGGCATCATTCTTGGTGAGGGCAAGATGCTACTCAAGGTCAGGGTTATACTAGCCTGGGCTACATGATCAGAGAGCTCCTCTATGTCTCTTTTCATGTAGTCCAGGGAGGTACGTCTCAGGTCATTCACACCAGCATGGACAATGACGGAGTCATACTTGTACTTGCTTTGGAGTGACCTGAGTGCTTGTGTTATGTGGCGGATCCTGGCAGCCAACAGGCAGCTTACAGTGACCTTCTCCTTGTTCAGTCTGGTGAGCAGGATGTCAGTGTGCCGGACAACAGAATCCCCAATAACAAGTGTATTTGGTGTGTTGTTTGGCCTTAAGGGCTGTGACTGTGAGGCACACTGATTTTGTGAGATATGTGATTCATGGGTGTTGTTGAGGGGTGTCTGTTACTTGGATATCTGCTTAGGAGGTCTTTGCTGTTTAGGCAGATTTTTATTTAGAGCCTCCGAATATGTTTTTGTGTGTTTATGTGTTGGGTATGCAGATGTAATAGGTCTGTATGAGACTGGATTTGTGGTGCGGGTGGTTACCTTTTCCTCCTGACTGACTGTGCCAGTCTTGGGTTGAGAGAACTCTGCCTCCAGTTTGGCTGTGTAACTGCATCTCTCACATGTATTAGAGTTTGTTGGAAGGAGGAGAGGGTTGTCTGTGTACATAAGGCGATTGTAACACTGCCTCAAAATTCCCAGATTCACCAGCTGGACTCGAGAGTAACCCTGAAACTGACCCTTGGACATACCAGATTAATATAGGGAACTGTTTTTTTACTGATCAGATGATTAGGAAAGGGAACTGATTTTTCACTTGATCAGGAAGGACCAATCGGGAGTCTAATACTTATGTGAAGTCAAGGAGGGTGTAGCGCTTTAGTTAGTTAGTCTTTCCTTATAAGAGCTGAGCAAGTGCAGGGCTTTAGAAAGAGAATAGAGTGATTAATTTGAGAGTTTGAACAGTTCTAAGGGAAAAAGTGAAGAGCAGACTTTGTGGAGCCTGGAATAGTTTAAACCTGTTTAGGCGGCGCTGCCCGATGCTGCTCAGTGCAGAAAACAGCGCAAAAAGAGAGTTGTAGGGTTTTAAGAGAGAGGGATCAAGGAGTTTAGACCCAAAATGGCCAATAAAACTACAGCTTCTAGGTAGTAACCACTCCTCCAGGGACAGGCAGGCTGTTCAGTGTTTACCACTCCCACTGGTGAACACAGAGACTTCCCTTTAGCCCAAGCAAGCACTGGCCTTCTAGAAACTTCCAATCAGTTCAGAACAGCAAATCTGTAACTGAACTTTCTTAACTTTCAGAAAGTGGGAAAAAAGCAAGATTTTTTTCTTTTGTTTTTTTCTTTTTTGTTGTAGTTTAAAGGTAACAGAGATACACAAGCAGCAAAATATTCACAACAGTGCAATAAATGACCCCACACTTGAGTGCTAGGCCAAAATCAGGTAAAATGCAGTTTTTAGAGAAAAAACAATTTTAAATTAAGTGCAACACAGGAAATGCAGTAAACAGGCTCTAGATGTGTTCCAAGTACTGCTACTGTTACAGATATAAACTTTAGCAAGCCGGAAAATGCCAAAACGTAGGCAGCAAAGCAGTAAAACTTAACAGAAAATCAGAAGAAAATACTTAAAATCACAAAAGTGGCTCCTTTTCTTCTCTCACCATTTTCTCCCCTTGGAAGGTGCTTCAGCAACAACTAGCAAGCCTGGAAAGACGCCAAAACCACGAGGCAGCCGAGTTTTAAGAGAGAGAGATCAAGGAGTTTAGAATTGACCCAAATGGCCAATAAAACTACAGCTTCTAGGCAGTAACCACTCCTCCAGGGACAGGCAGGCTGTTCAGTGTTAACCACTGCCACTGGTGAACACAGAGACTTCCCTTTAGCCCAAGCAAGCACTGGCCTTCTAGAAACTTGCAAACAGTTCAGAACAGCAAATCTGTAACTGAACTGAATATATGGGCTATAATGGCATCAACAGTAGTGTGGGGATCAAGAGGTGGGGGTTATACTAGAACACCACGGATTACTCTTAAATATATGGGCTATAATGGAATCAACAGCAGTGTGGGGATCAAGGGGAGGAGGAATGCACTAGACCATCAGGGATTACTCTTAAATGTATATATGCTGGGGGATACACTTGACCACCATAGATTACTCTTAAATATAAGTGCTGTTATTGCATCAGCAGCAGCAGACAGATCAGGGGTGGGGAATACACTAGACCATCAGGGATTATGCTTAAGTGTAAATGCTGCAATGATACCAACATCAGTAAGGGTTCAGGAATTAAAAGATTCACTAGACCACCAGGACATAATAGATACAAGACACTCCAATTATTACTAGGACAGGATATTGGGACTGGGTGTGTGTGTGTGCATGCATGTGTGTGTGTGTTTGGTCCATTAATGTTGTGTGCGCTTATGAGTGGGAGAGTGACAGGCAGGAATGCCACTGCCTACACAAGCAGCAGTTAATGATCTGCACATTGTGGTCATAAATGAGATTCAGAAACATGTAAATTAGCCATTAATGAGGTCTTACATCATTACAGCTAACATGGCTATGAACCATAGATTCATGGGAGAAGGGTCTTTTTAGCATAAGTCATACGACTTAAGCTAGGTCCTTTAATGGATCCCAGAGTAAGTCTTTTCAAAGCATTTATAATATTATAGTTAGAGTAAAATAAACCTATTTGAGTTGTATGAATCAAACATTGTTTTCAAAGTAGTTTGAGATAAATAAAGCTCTGATTTTAAACCCCCCTGTAGTATCCACTCTCACTTTTTTGAAAAATTTCTCATGGAAATTTATTTATCATATATTTTTAACCTCATACAAAATATGTTTTTAGAAGAAAATTAATATTTGTTTGAGATATGAAGAGAATATTAAAGAAGATTGACAGCATATATTTCACAACTGCATATTACTAAATGGATTTTGTTATTTTCAAATTTATCAGCAGTCCTTATTGTGTGATTTTTTTTCCAGTCTTATACATTAGTTCCCCTTCCTTTGACCAATCAGCCTATTTATTCCCCTCTTCCCTCTCTCTCTCTCTCTTTCTCTCTTCCGGAAGTAAGACCCAAGCACTCTTCTGCTTTTGTGAGAAACTTCAAAGTCCATTAATTCCAAAGCCAGTGGGCCTTACCAGACCATTCATTTTCCGGAAAACCTGAAACCTGGGTGGTAAGGAGAAAGAGTACCAGGCCTTATGAACTCCTCTCCTCTAATGGTCTACCAGCTAAAGGGAGCATGTGTGCCTCTGCATACATATTAATCCCTATACCCTTGGCAGCACACTGTCTGCACATGCTCAAACTCAGTGGGTGCTGCACCCAATTATCCATCTAGACATTGCTCAAGCAGTGAGCTACAACTGCTCACCTTCCCCAGGATGGACACCCTGACCATGGATACTAATTCAAGTCATCCCTCCAGTACCCAAGTTGCTAATCAAACTCAGGTCATCTGGGTCAAAGTTAGAGCTCTAGTCCTCTCTGCTACAGCAGCAGAATGTTCTAATAATTGTATATTGACCAGGTGTTTGGTATTATTTAATGCACCCATTCCTAAATGCATTTATTTTGATTGGTGTTACCAGCAGCAAGAAAGACAATAACACACAGTTGGAAAAAATCTACTTCACATTTATTTTCTGAATTCATTCATTTACTATACATGGTTTACAATAAAAAATGTATATGCTCAGAGATCTAATGGTATTATAGTAAATTATAAATACTAGTCAAAAGTAATGTTGCTATTACATCAATGGAATAAGGAAACTCAATCTTATACTAAAAATATTAGTAAAACGGGAAGAAGTAGTGTATAGTTTCATTAAGATACATTGTATTGATGCTTAAGATATGTGCTTGTAATTATTTTTTCTCTGTAGTTTAGTTCAGTTTGCTTTTTGGCATAGTTATTTTTATTTTTTTACATGTATAGCTGAAATCAATGTTATTTACATTTGCAATTCTTAATGTATTGACCTTTATGTACTCATGTACCAACTCTTTTGCTCAGTGTTTTCTGGAATTCATAAATTCCAATGCCTTGGATCAACTTATCCACACCGCCACCAGGGGCAGCAATATCCTAGACCTGGTCATTACCAACATGGGTGACCAGTGTTCCACATCAAAGGTCAATTCTTCATTGGTCAGATCCGACCACAAGCTAATCACCCTAGACATCCACATCCCACCCGCACCCCCCATTAGGGAAACTACCGTAAAAAACTTCTCCAAAGCCAACTTCATGCTTCTTAAGACAGAAGTGGCAAACTTCATGACACCCATGCAGACAGACAATAGAGGTACTACTGCTGAATCCTACAGAATTGCACTTTATAAGCACTTACACGTGTGCATGGATCATGCTATCCCTAACAGAACCAAGATGCTATCCTCCAAAAAAATGAAGCCAATCTAGTGGTCCCCTGACATAAACAAACTCTACAACAGAAGAAAGAAACTGTTGCAAAAAAGAGTAAAATCCCATGATTGGAGGAACTCCCTGGTCAGCCTCAGTAAGAAGCTGAGATCCCTCATAAAATCCTCCAAAGCTAATTACGGATACAAATTTGCCACTGATTCTAAAGACAACCACAAAGCATTCTATAGCTATGTCAAGAATCTCAATGGCAATACTCAGATCTACCCTGAGTTACAGCACAATGGCACTAAATATACAGACCCAACTGATATTGCCAACATCTTGGCAGATAGGTTCAGTGCTAACTTTACCCTCCTCTCACCCCCTAAAGATCCCATCTCTATACCGGAAAAACGCAAATTTCCTGTAATCACTGCTGCACAGGTAAAAAACACACTCTCCAAAGCCAAGAACACAGCATCCATGGGACCTGACAATATCCCAGGCTGTGTTCTACATGGACTACAGAACAAACTGGCACCCCACCTTAGTACCATGTTCAATCATAGCCTCACTTCAGGCTTTGTGCCCACTGAATGGAGCACAGCGACGGTTATCCCACTCCACAAAGGGGGATCCACCACGGACCACGGGAACTACCGCCCCATTAGCCTGATGAGCCTGGTCTGCCAGGCCATGGAATGTATCATCATGGAACTTATAAACAAAGACATTGGTAATCTCCAAACTCTGGACCTCACCCAGTTCGGGTTTGTAAAAGGCAGATCATGTCTCCTAAACCTGATAGACTTCTTTGAAGCAGTCACCAAAGCCGTAGACAAGGGTAAGGTGGTTCACATAGCCTATCTAGATCTCACCAAGGCTTTTGACACCATCTCCCACTCTGGAATTATAGATAAACTCACTAAACTAGGTATAAATCCCTATGTCACAAGATGGGTTGCCAACTGGCTCACTGACAGAACCCACACTGTGAAAGTAGCAGACTCCAAATCCGACTTCAGACCAATGGCAAGTGGAGTACCACAAGGTTCAGTCCTGGGTCCTCTCCTGTTTGGAATCTACTTCTCTGAAGTACAGGCTAACACAGAAGGTCTTTGGCTAATGAAGTTCACAGATGACTGTAAACTAGGAGCCATAATCAAAACTCCTAATAATGTGGACATCCTACAAAAGGGCCTCACTGAGACAGATGCCTGGTGTCAAAGACATGGCCTCAAGCTCAATGCCAAAAAGTGCATTGCCATCCCCTTTGGTAAAAACTCTGTACCCATGAACTACCACATAGGCGGTAGTAAACTTAACATATACCTTGGGACACAGGTGGACAGTAGTCTCTCCTTTAATAATCACATTGCCACAGTAGTCAAGAAATCCTTCTACGTGGTACACCTCATCACAAAAGATTTCTCATCCAGGAAAAAAGAGGTCATTGTTCCCCTCTACTCATCACTCATCAGACCCATTATAGAGTACAATGCCCCTTTTGGTATGTACATCACAAGACATCTACAACAACTGGAAAGGCTACAGAAAAACCTCACAAAAAGGATTACAGGCCTCAAACAGATGCCCTATGCAGACTGTATCAAAAATCTCCAGCTTTACTCCGTCACATATCGCCTACTCAGAGGCGATCTCTGCCTAACATACAAAGCTATTTCAAACCCAAGGTCTATATTAGATCACTGAATGCTTAGGTAAGCGAATGGTGATTAATCGACCCCATGTAAGCGAAAGCTTACAAAACCGAACTGTCAGAACAGCGATTTTTTTTCCAAGGGAAAAAAATCACTGTTCCAACAAAAAAAAAAAAACAACACATTAAAACATGAGATTAAGTGGGGGGCTTCGCTCTCTACACCCCCCAATGTGGGGGGCTGTGCCCCCCACACCCCCCTACTTAAATATACCAACTCTGAGACCATACTACAGTGTCAAAAACAGCAATGTACTGAAGTGGCCAAGCAAATTCTTTCCCAGGGAAAGAATTCGCTTACATGCCGCTTCAATATTTTGCAGTTTCGATTTTGTCAGTTTGACCAAGATGCATTAGAAAACATGCGTCTTCAGTCTGCTGATAGGAACCCCAAACCAGAAAGCAGGAACCAGTAGACAGTACAACTTTCGCCACAGAGAAACAACTGATAAGCCACAGGGTACAAAAGTTTAATAAAGTGAAGCGCTTTTCGTCTGCTCAACCAGCAGACTTCATCAGACAAATTCATGTGTTATTACTTACAATTTATACCTGTAGTGACATCATTAATTAGCATCAATAAAACTAATTACTTATAAAGCTTAGTAAGAACATCAGTTAAAGGCAGCAAGTAAAACACTAAATAAGCTTGTTCTTAAAACTACAACATCCTAATGTTAATCAAAATATTAAAAACTAGATAGAATTAGTTTGGATAAAGATAACTTAGTTTAAATAAATATGTTTAAGTAAATTTAATCCAAATTTAGTATATTTGATTTAAATAAACCTAAACAAACCCAATATAAGTAAAATCCCTTCCCCACACCACTCAAATTGAATCAAATAATTACATAAGTATAACTTATACTAGAATGTGAAATATGTAAAGTTCATACAGCATGGATAGTCACATATTATTTGAACAGATGTACTAAACAATGCCTAGAGCTAGCATAACAGTTCAAAAATCTCATGCATATAATACACATAATGATGGACAATTAGCGCTAAAGTAGCTGGTCTATGTACATAATGTTGTTCACTATTGGAACATACAGCAAAAGTGGACAATATCGAGGTATCATTAACAATAAATACATAATCTCTGACCTTGAGTTTCAAAACAACTAAATTATATACATTATGTTTAGAACTTCGTAAAGAATGTTCCGAGGAAAAAGAAAACTAGTCATAGCTAACTCTCTAACCATAATAGTGACTCAAATAGTGAACCAGGACACTATCTTATAAGACTTTTTAGTTTTAAGATACTGCTAATCGAGCAACTGTCATTAAGGCCTGGTTGTGCATAAGCATTCAACCTAATCTGCCACTTGAGTTCAGACTCCTCAAGGAGTAATTTAAGGGGGGCACCTCTTTTCTTTTCTAATACCTGATCAATGACAATGAATTTAAAGGAATGGTCGCTGAATGTAATTACGTGTCTAGCTAATGCATTTTCTTCCTTCCTTTTCTTCATTGCATACTGGTGCTCATAGATTCGCTCTCTCAGTTTACGTTCGGTCTTCCCTACGTAAAATCCTGGGCACTTCTGACATTGTGCCAAGTAGACAACCATGCTTGTATTACAAGTTGCTCTACATCTCATACTGAAACAGAAACCATTTACACAGATTCTATTAGTTTCGTAAATATACTTGCAATAGTTGCAATTCTGGCATTTGTACATGCCTGGTGTTCTTACTTGGCTAGGATTTGAATTCTCAAGGAGTGATTTCATATTTTTACCTCTCCTGAAAATTATATCTAAGTGGTTACCTAGTTTACTTGTTAGGGTAGCATTATTACTAAATATGAGCCAATTTTTCTTAATAATATCTACTAAAGGGGAAATGTTAGTTGAAAAGGTAAGAATTAATTTAGAATTACAACCATTTTGAGGCTCTTTACCCAAGTTGTCTAAACTAGGCACTGTACTAGTAGATACCTGACTTTTGATGTCGGCTAGTTTACACAATATAGGTTGATAGATTCCTCTACTTCTTTTATCACTGACTTCTTTAACTCATTCTTGCCAATGGAGCTCAGGAAGTTTGCACTGTAACTGCCAATGGGTGGAACCTAAGCCTTTTGACAGAATCAAATTATGTCCTCACATTTCAAACAAATATTCATATCTCTGGAACCATAGGGGTTATGAAAGAAGTATAAATGGCAAACTCTTCAGCACAAACTATTTTTATAGTGGTAGTATTCTTTAGGTTCTAGGGCTTAAAACTAATTTTATAAGCCATAGTAAAAACAGTAACTATTACATTTTTAATATTTTGTAAACAACTTACAATATCTCAGGAGCCACTGAAGTTACACACATACTATCAGCAACCTTTTATTCGTCTAGCTGAGAGCTTTCATATGAGGCTAAGGAGTTCTGTCTGTGTTACTTAGTTGTTGAGATATTTAGAAAAATATGAAAATTATAGCTATATAAATTAATATAATAACAACAGTTAATATCTATTACCTGCAATTGACAGAGGTCAAATACTAATGCAGTTGAGTTTGACATTGTGTAAGCTTTAAGATGAAATCATTTAAAAACTTGTACATAGCATGGTTTTGGAATTATTGATACAAATATGAACAAACAATATTTGACTCCTACAGACGTCAGTAGGAGTTAATTGCAGATGCACCTGGAGGCGTCACTCAGATGTAATGAGTTAACCAAGGCATTCAGTAGTTGCAAAGGATACCCTCTGTGTGTGAACATGTTAACAAGTAGCTCACACTCACGGGTAAAGTCCTCATCTAGACTAGTAATTCTGGCGGCCCTTACTAATTGGCCCTTAATTACTGATCTTTTCTGGTAGCTAGGGTGACAGCTACTATAATGCAGTAGGGAATTAGAATATGTATCCTTCCTGTAAATCTTGGCTAAATAAGCTTTTAAGTTGACATTCTTAGTTAACCAAACATCCAAATATGCTATTGCATTATTACTAAAAGTGGATGTAAAGTTCAAGAAGTCAGTGGTGGAGTTAAAGTGTTCTAAAATAGAACTACTATCTATCTCTCCACCTTTCAACAGGATGAAAATATCATCCAGGTAACGGGTATAATACTTGATTTTACCCATCAAAGTGACATTGTGTAGTACATATACATTCTCCCAATGTGCCATTACCATGTTTGCTAGGCATGCCCTCACGGGGAGCCCATGGCCACCCCTATTTTTTGAAGGTAGAAATTGTCCCCCAGCATGAAGTAATTGTTGTACAAAATCATGTCCAACAAGTCTAACACTAAAGCAATTTCTACTGTTGAGGCGTTTTGTTTCTTTAAGGATATAGCTACCCAGTCAGTGGCAATGTTCAAAGGGATGCAGGTATATAGATCTTTTACATCAACAGTCATAAAATTACATTGATCATCAAATTCCAATTCAGATATTTTAGCTAGAAATGACCACGAGTCCTTACAGATCTGATTTTCTCTTACTAAGTATTTTTGAGGGATGTGGTCAACTAGCTTAGCACAGGTGTACGTAGGGGAACCTCTACCATCTACTAAGGGGCGCATAGGTGGATCATGCAGCCCCTTGTGAATCTTAGGTATCCCGAATATACATGGGAATCTGGGATGAATAGTCCTCAGGTAGTTAAATTGGTCTTGATCTAAGCAACCATCATGGAACATCTCTTCTAGAGTGTTTTTAATGGTGTTATACGCCTTCCTAGTTTCTGATATAGAGCTCAAAACGTAAGCATCCCCATCAAGGAGGCTGGTCATTCGGTCAAAATAATCAACCTTGTCGAATATCACCACGCCCCCTCCCTTATCTGGTTTACAAATGCGCAAATTGTGTGACCTTACATACTCTATTAGGTCAGTTTCTTTACTAAAATCATTACCCTGATTATGTCTATGTAGGAGTGGAAAAGAATACCTTAGATCTAATTTGCACATATTCTCAAAACATTGGATTGTGGGGTGAAGTGGGGGGTTGAATGTACTTGCAACCCTCAAGTTGTTGTTCATGGAATTTTTAGGCTCGTTACCAAACATCAACTGGAAGTTTAATTTACGTGAAAATAGCTTGATATCCACAATTGTGTTTACTAAATTAATATTGTGCTGGGGCACATAAGAGTGACCTTTAGTCAATAATTCTGCCAACTCACTACTTATTGCAACATCAGAAAAATTATAAATGTAAAAGTCACCTGTGCTGTTTGTAGTGATATTAGGTTTAGAAGCCCCAATAACTGTATTAGTATCAGAAAATCCAATCTCTAGATCCAATTCTAAAGAAACTTCATCACTGCTAGTGTTAATAACATTAAGCACATTTAGGTTATCTAATTCATCAACAACTATTGACTTAGCGTCACTATCTTTACGTAGTGGGTTATATTGTCCATCAGCATTGACTAAACACACATCGTCTCTGTTAGTGGCGTTAAACTCAGTACGGTTAACTATATTGTCATCGTACATTGATCCAATGTCACTATCTTTAAGTTGTAAGTTATTTTGTCCATTTACAATGTCAGTGTATATTATCAAGGCCTCCGTAGTTGGTACCTTTGTTGGTAGCCTTGATTGGGTTGCTGGTTGTTCCATTGTTTGGGAATCGCACCCAAGCGGGAGGCATCCTGAAAACCCTGAGGGTAGCCTGAGGTGTTCGGATGGCCACCATTAGTAAGTTGAGCCCTACGATTCTGTAGTCTCTCGCTTCTCCTAACAGGCTGTTCATAAAAAGTATCGCCATCTACTAAGTCTAGTTCAGATGGTACTGTAATGTTAGTTAAATTGGTAGGTCTAGCAGTGTTAACAGAATTATTAGTGTTAAACACACTAACTGGTGCTGGTCTCTGCCATACTTGAGACGTAGCTGGTGGAGGATATGCTGTCCCAAGCTCGTACGCTCTACGGTCACGGTCAAGTTTCCTAATTTTGTTCGCTGCAAGCTTATTCAAGTAGTTGTCGATACTAGTAAAGCTACGACTGTATTCGAACTGGTACCTACCAAACTCTTCATGCTGTTTAATCTCGAAGTCCAAAGTAGTAGCGTCATTAATCAAGTCTGTTACCCATATACTATAATGCTTGATCATAAGCTCTAATAACTCAAAACCCTGTTTGTCGAAAAGGTCGATTAAGTCTTTGTGGAAACAAGAGTTAGAGACTAATCCAGTTGGGTACTGGAAATGCCTAAGCCCCTTAGGTATAACTTTACACAAGAGACACTCTTTAAAATATGAGATTTCTAGTTGAAGTTTTTTAACTTTTACAAGTAATCTATCAAATTCTTTTAATTTAGGCACAATATCAAGAGAGTTAGTTACCCCGTGGTTGTCTGCACTCAAAGGTAGTCGGTCAGGATTGACGGCGTTACTCTTGTTGGAAAGTTGGAAGCCTTCTGTAAACCAGTTCCCGAGTGTAGGAAACACGTTAGACTCCATTCGGGGTAAATTAGAAGATTGTTGATTCAAGTCGTTTCGTACTCCAATAGGTACTGTATTGATAGTGGTAGTAGTCCTTGATACATTAGCAGAATTAGATAAAAACCTGTTAAGCTCGTCAGCCGGTACGTTGTGCAGGACTGGAATGGGTGCCGGCAGTTCAGCAACATCCGAATTGACTGTCACCCTTCCGGTTGTGTTACCGGCATTGAAATCGACTAGCCGTTGATCACAGTTCTCCTGCTGTAAATTTGAATAAGCATTTGTAGATGTGGGGTTAGGTAAATTCGTGCCAGGACATCCTGGCAAAGCACAAACCAAGTTTTTTAACAATTGTTGTTGTGTATCCATACAATCTAGCCTCGCACACAGCGAGTCCATACGCTGGAGAATAGAGTCCAATAACGTCGAATCCTGTGGCAACTTAGCATTCTCTGCTGGTGCTGTATTCACAGCACTATTACAGCTTTGCAAGATAGCTGGCGTATCGTTGGGCGAAAAATCGCTGACACCGCTAATGGAACCTGAAGCCATAAACGTGTAATCCTTCGCAAACACAAACAGAGAAACCAGAAAGCAGGAACCAGTAGACAGTACAACTTTCGCCACAGAGAAACAACTGATAAGCCACAGGGTACAAAAGTTTAATAAAGTGAAGCGCTTTTCGTCTGCTCAACCAGCAGACTTCATCAGACAAATTCATGTGTTATTACTTACAATTTATACCTGTAGTGACATCATTAATTAGCATCAATAAAACTAATTACTTATAAAGCTTAGTAAGAACATCAGTTAAAAGCAGCAAGTAAAACACTAAATAAGCTTGTTCTTAAAACTACAACATCCTAATGTTAATCAAAATATTAAAAACTAGATAGAATTAGTTTGGATAAAGATAACTTAGTTTAAATAAATATGTTTAAGTAAATTTAATCCAAATTTAGTATATTTGATTTAAATAAACCTAAACAAACCCAATATAAGTAAAATCCCTTCCCCACACCACTCAAATTGAATCAAATAATTACATAAGTATAACTTATACTAGAATGTGAATCTAGAATTTGATGGGTAAAATCAAGTATTATACCCGTTACCTGGATGATATTTTCATCCTGCTGAAAGGTGGAGAGATAGATAGTAGTTCTATTTTAGAACACTTTAACTCCAGCACTGACTTCTTGAACTTTACATCCACTTTTAGTAATAATGCAATAGCATATTTGGATGTTTGGTTAACTAAGAATGTCAACTTAAAAGCTTATTTAGCCAAGATTTACAGGAAGGATACATATTCTAATTCCCTACTGCATTATAGTAGCTGTCACCCTAGCTACCAGAAAAGATCAGTAATTAAGGGCCAATTAGTAAGGGCCGCCAGAATTACTAGTCTAGATGAGGACTTTAACCGTGAGTGTGAGCTACTTGTTAACATGTTCACACACAGAGGGTATCCTTTGCAACTACTGAATGCCTTGGTTAAAGAAGTCAGTGATAAAAGAAGTAGAGGAATCTATCAACCTATATTGTGTAAACTAGCCGACATCAAAAGTCAGGTATCTACTAGTACAGTGCCTAGTTTAGACAACTTGGGTAAAGAGCCTCAAAATGGTTGTAATTCTAAATTAATTCTTACCTTTTCAACTAACATTTCCCCTTTAGTAGATATTATTAAGAAAAATTGGCTCATATTTAGTAATAATGCTACCCTAACAAGTAAACTAGGTAACCACTTAGATATAATTTTCAGGAGAGGTAAAAATATGAAATCACTCCTTGAGAATTCGAATCCTAGCCAAGTAAGAACACCAGGCATGTACAAATGCCAGAATTGCAACTATTGCAAGTATATTTACGAAACTAATAGAATCTGTGTAAATGGTTTCTGTTTCAGTATGAGATGTAGAGCAACTTGTAATACAAGCATGGTTGTCTACTTGGCACAATGTCAGAAGTGCCCAGGATTTTACGTAGGGAAGACCGAACGTAAACTGAGAGAGTGAATCTATGAGCACCAGTATGCAATGAAGAAAAGGAAGGAAGAAAATGCATTAGCTAGACACGTAATTACATTCAGCGACCATTCCTTTAAATTCATTGTCATTGATCAGGTATTAGAAAAGAAAAGAGGTGCCCCCCTTAAATTACTCCTTGAGGAGTCTGAACTCAAGTGGCAGATTAGGTTGAATGCTTATGCACAACCAGGCCTTAATGACAGTTGCTCGATTAGCAGTATCTTAAAACTAAAAAGTCTTATAAGATAGTGTCCTGGTTCACTATTTGAGTCACTATTATGGTTAGAGAGTTAGCTATGACTAGTTTTCTTTTTCCTCGGAACATTCTTTACGAAGTTCTAAACATAATGTATATAATTTAGTTGTTTTGAAACTCAAGGTCAGAGATTATGTATTTATTGTTAATGATACCTCGATATTGTCCACTTTTGCTGTATGTTCCAATAGTGAACAACATTATGTACATAGACCAGCTACTTTAGCGCTAATTGTCCATCATTATGTGTATTATATGCATGAGATTTTTGAACTGTTATGCTAGCTCTAGGCATTGTTTAGTACATCTGTTCAAATAATATGTGACTATCCATGCTGTATGAACTTTACATATTTCACATTCTAGTATAAGTTATACTTATGTAATTATTTGATTCAATTTGAGTGGTGTGGGGAAGGGATTTTACTTATATTGGGTTTGTTTAGGTTTATTTAAATCAAATATACTAAATTTGGATTAAATTTACTTAAACATATTTATTTAAACTAAGTTATCTTTATCCAAACTAATTCTATCTAGTTTTTAATATTTTGATTAACATTAGGATGTTGTAGTTTTAAGAACAAGCTTATTTAGTGTTTTACTTGCTGCTTTTAACTGATGTTCTTACTAAGCTTTATAAGTAATTAGTTTTATTGATGCTAATTAATGATGTCACTACAGGTATAAATTGTAAGTAATAACACATGAATTTGTCTGATGAAGTCTGCTGGTTGAGCAGACGAAAAGCGCTTCACTTTATTAAACTTTTGTACCCTGTGGCTTATCAGTTGTTTCTCTGTGGCGAAAGTTGTACTGTCTACTGGTTCCTGCTTTCTGGTTTCTCTGTTTGTGTTTGCGAAGGATTACACGATAGGAACCCCAAACCCAGAGCTGTTGGACATGCTCCACTTAAAGAAATTCCAATCCCTCCGAGCTACAATGTCTAGGGACCTAAACCTTGTCACCACAATAAACATTACATGCTGGAGGGATAGATTCCTGTCCCAGAGACTTCCCATACTCTGGAACAAACTACCTATCTATATCAAGCAAAGCTCCTCATTTGCACTCTTCAAGAAAAATCTTGATGATTGGATGGGAAATAGGAAATTCACCCCGGGGATCACTTCTGTGGCTCTGCTCGATAGTGGCACAGGAAAATTATTTTCCTGGGTGGCAAAAGCCAGGGTACCTTTTTAGCTAGGCTTATATAGGCCCTAAGGCCAATAGCCTAGTACCTACCTATGAACCTGTGAATTAGTGCTGTTTTATTTCAGTAATTGTAAATATTTACAAAAAGGTTTGGGACGAATAAACTGCAGTTCAGACAGAATAACAGCAAGATTCAATACTCACCATTATACTTTTTAGGTTATTTTTGCAAGGGGGCTTAGGTCCTCTACCTCTGACATGGGGGGCTGTATCTCCACTAAACTTCACTATTGATTTTGTATACTAACTCCTGCATCACTCTATCTTTAAGAAGGGGAAATACTCCCAAGATAACAGTGTCTGAGTTATTAAATATCACTTCATTCACATTTGCAGCTCTGCAGTTCTGAGGATCACAATTTCATCCTCAAACATGCAACATGTGACCATTAGCAGTGGCCTTAGGTTAGCTGATGCCCTAGGCAGAAGGGGTCCACAGTGCTCCCCACCACACCACCCAGTGCCCCCATCCTAGTCTGCCTGCACCAAATAAATACTGGAAAAACACCCCTACTTGAGTGGCACCCTAGGCGGCCACCTAGTTGACCTATGCCTAAGGCCGGCTATGTGACCATATGACCCATAGTATCATGTAGAAAAGTAATGCTGTGGAAATAACTAATAAATGGAAGCAGAAGTACACTAATGAGGGACGGAGGATGCAGTCCACTCCTGGTGCAAATAGTAAGGGGAGGGGGTGTAAAAAAAAAAAAAAAAAAAAAACATTTAAAGGGACAATCTCAGCATTCAAACTTCAGACCAAGTTATGTCTTGAAGGGGCAGTTACATTACTTGTATCAGTAATGCCCACTGAGTTGCATCATCATCCAATCCCTCCACCCACTATCAGCTTACTCGTAATTAGTTCTGAGTTTCCCATTCAAGTTATGTTTGCATTCCTCTCAAGAAACACACAACTTTTTTTTTATTTTGTTCCACCATGTGCAGTGACTTAGACTGTCAGTACAGCAAACCTTTATATATTTTTTTTTTACAAATTGCATTTGTAAATAAGAATTTGTAAAAAATAAAAAAAGATTGCTGAACCGATGCTTCTTGACTTATACTCTACATATACTTGTCATGTGATCACAAAATGAACGTTTAGTGCTTCGTTTTACTCCAAGTTTACATTTACAAATGCTGAAGTTGGAAATTCATCCATCCATCCATCCACAATTCCTTTACCCGTTTTTATATATGGGGTCAGTTGTAAATGTCATCTTGTAAAAAACAAAGTTGTCTGACTTGGCACCCGTTAATTTCTACTCTGCAAACATTTTTTATTTAATCACTCAATCATAGTTCCTAAGTCATGACAATTCTGCAATTTTTTTCTTTTCTTTCTTGATTTTTTCAAGTGTGTGTGTGTGTGTGTGTGTGTGTGTGTGTGTGTGTGTGTGAGAGAGAGAGTGAGAGAAAGAGAGAGAGACTGTGCTTTAGTCTAAAGAGATGGGATGAAGGGAATGACCTGTTTGTAAACCATTACAAGAAGTCATAAATAGACTAGATACATGAAGGGTAAAGGATACATTTCTGGTGGCTGATTGAGCAGGATACACACCTATGCACCTATGTTAATATTTCATGCTTCCTATTATTCAGAAATACACACTGATGTAAAACATGCTGTTCCTTTAACTCTGTAAGTAAATTAGACCAATAGTTATAATTTGTCCCTGATATTGAATTGTTGTACCCCCTTATTTTTAGTTTTGTCCAGAATTATTGGACAAAGAAGTTTAGAGTATGTCATCTTGTGCAAAGCACAATGTTCTCTTAATAATGGTACTCAAATTATTATACTGGGCTTTAGTGATTCTCAAAGTAAAATATCTGCCGAAAATACAAAGCTGTTGATCAATGGTTATGAGAAGCTGATAAAATTAAATTATGAAAAGATTAAAATAAAGGACTGGTGCATATATTATGGAGAGATGTTGCATTCTTAGCTAAGAAGTCACTATAAAGAGGCAATAGAGAACAGAAAATCTAGTATGCAAAAACAAAAGAGGTAAGCCAGGGGATGTTGCATGGGAGAGGATTTGACAAGTAGAATGACACAGTGTGGATGAGATGTTGGAAACTGATTTTATAAAATGTTGAAAAATCAAAGAGTTTGATGAAGGAGTATCTAAGTTGGTAAAGATGTAGTGATTTAGAAGCTTAACTGCGTGGAATTTCGCATCATGTCATGTTTTGGAGGTCCTGGATTCTCTTGGTAAGACACCTCTGAGGTCTCTCCAGTTGCTGCAGGTGGCTGGTGAGATACATACAGAAGGGAACATTGTACTTAATTAGTGGTCTGATAAGGGTCTAGTACAGTGGAAATATACTCTCACTGTTCATGGATGTGATGGCACTTATTTATGAGATGCACAATGCAGAATGCTTTTCTTACCACTATGGACACATGGTGATCAAAGTTTAGATCGCTGTCAACCTGTGTTCCCAAGTCTCACACCACTGAGTTTGAGCTTAGATGGCTGCTATCTATATCATAATTAGCAGGGGCTACTTCTTTGCTAAAGGAGATAATGAGGCATTTTTTTGCATTACGTTTTAGTCCATGAGTTTGGCACCAACCATTTGTCTGTCAGCCCTTTCTGTAATATGTTAACATCTTTGGGGGACTCTATGATTGCACCAAGTTTAAAGTCATCTGCAAACTTGGCAAGCCACAGGCCATCTATCTTTGCCTGGACTTCAGAGAAATAGATTCCAAACAGTAGAGGGCCCAGCACAGATCTTTGCAGTACCCCACTGGTAACTGGTCGACTGGTGGAGGTGGACTCCCAACTTTGACAGTCTGCATTCTGCCATTGAGCCAGTTTGCTACCCATATAGTAATGTATGGGTTGATCCCAAGCTGGGAGAGCTTTTCCACAATACCAAAATGTGGGATTGTGTCAAAAGCCTTGGCTAAATCAAGATAGGAGTTATGTACCATTTTACCCTCATCCAGGACTTTGGTGACATTCTCAAAGAAGTCTGCCAGATGTACCCTTGATGAAGCTAAACTGGGTCACATCAAGAGTTTGAAGGTCGCCTATGTCCTTTAAGATAAAGTCTATGATGATTCTTTCCATGGCCTTGCAGAAAAGGCTGGTTAGTCTTATGTGTCACTAATTCCTAGGGTCAGCTGATGGACCTCCTTTGTGCAAGAGGATTACTGTTGCTGTTCTCCACTCTGCTGGGATAAAGTCAGTTTTTAGGCTATGGTTAAAGAGACTGCCAAGGGGTTCTGCTAGGTCTTGTTTTAGATTGTTGAGTAGGTAGCCCGGGATGTTATCTGATCCCATAGATGCTGAGTTTTTGGCCTTGGAGAGACCTTGTATACCTGTTCTTTGGAAATACTTGGTAGAGTACTGGTGTTGGGAATGTTTTGGGGTATATCAGGTGGGGACAGGAGGATGAAGTTATCACCAAATTTGTTAGCTAGCAAGTTGGAAATTTCCTTAAATTCAGTGTGAGTGACACCCTTTACTATAAGCTTGGCACAGAGCTGGGCATTACCTCTTAGGCTACAGACGTAGCTAAAGAATGCCTTGTGACTATCTTTAGCTAGGGATGCTAATTTAGACTCACAGCTAGCCTTAGATGACTTAACAGGATATCTGATTTGCTTGTTCAAGCTGTGGAGGGTATTCTTCCTCTGTTGGGTTTGTTCCCTCAGGTTGGGTCAGTTTCTATCTTTTAATGTATAACTTATTTATACCTACAGTCCGCCAGGGTGGCTTGTTCTTTTGGGAAGACCTGGTTTTGTTCCTGTTAGGTACGGCTGAGTCAGTGCATTTGTTTAAGTGCCTATGTAGGGCATTTTTGTATTCCTCTGCATAGGAGACAGTGTTGTCTATGTTGTCAGGGGCTTCAAAGCTTTTTATACCATTGCTTAGTAGGCAATAATTTGCTTTGCATACATTTTCCATTTTTTTTTCTTTTTTTACTCCTCTGGGGGTTTCAGGTTTGATTTTTACTTCAAATTATACAGATTTATGGCCTGACCTTGCTAGGGAGGGCAAACATAGGGGGTTAGTGCAGTGACCTGCCCATGTTGGTCAGCACTAGGCCCAGGATAACTGAGCTCCTTGTGGGGCGTCTGGACCAACTGTTCAAAGGCATTTGAATTAATGAAGTCCAAGAACCTCATAACAATTATGTCTGTTCTCATGTAGGTCTCCAAATCGATGGAAGGATAGTTGAAATGACCAGGGTGTTTGGCTGTACGTTGAGTGACTCTAGCAAGTCCAGGTAGGTGGTGTGCTTCATGTGGCTCATGGTGAGGGTCCTGTAGCTTGCAATGATTTAGAACTGTGGTTTTCCTATAGTTATATGGACCTGGAGTAGCTTCAGAGTCACACTGTTTCTCCAGTTTTGAGGTGTATTTGGATTTGATGAATATGGATACACTTCCACTTTTGGTTCTTTCATGCTCATTTTGGGGCCTGAATGTGTGAAAAGCATTTTAGCCTTGCACAGCTGGGGTGCTCTCAGCTCCTTGAACTAAGTCAGTGTGACTACACAAATGTCAGCATCTTCTAAGGTGAGGAGTGCTTCCAGAGAGTGCAGTTTACTGTTTAAGCTCCTAGCATTAAGCAGCATGACTTTGAGTTTGTCTTTAGTTGGTTTCTTTATGTCAGAAGTTTTGTTGTTTGGATATTGCCTAAAAAAGGCACCATGGGGAGGCAAGCATCTTTGCCAGTATTCTAAAGCTTTGAGGAGACAGGTGAAGGCCATCTCTGGCAAAGCAGCATGGGTTGTTGACCATGTCTCCCCAGGCAGATAGATACTGGATCCCCCTGGAGTGACACCAGAAGGTAAGCTAATTATTGAAATAAATTATTTTTTTCTGTATTATGGCATCATACTCAGTGAAAGTAGAATGCTACTTAGGGCTAGGGACACACCTGCCTGAGACACATAATCTGAGAATTTGTTCATGTATCTCTTCATAAAGTCCAGGAAGGTACATCTCAAGTCATTTACACCAATATGTACTATGACAGAGTCATAACTGTAATTGTTGCTGAGTGACTTGAGTGCGTACATGATTTGATGGATCCTAGCACCTAACAGGCAGCTGACTGTGACCTTCTCCTTGTTCAACCCGGTGAGGGGGACATATATGTGTCTCACTATTGAGTTGCCTATAACCAGAAAATTTGTTTTTGAGGTGTTTTGCCATAGGGGCTTAATTGCTAAGACACTGATATGCATGTTGTTGTGTGTGGTGGCGGATTCTATTCATATACAGTATGTGTACATTTGCACTTGAGAGGTCTCTGGTCTTTTTGTAGGCTCTTAATGAGTACCTCTGTGTATGTGGGTTTATGTGTCTTGACCTTCTTTTGTGTAAGTGGGAAGGTATGTGTGCTGACAACCTGTTGTATGTCTTGTTTGTTGTGTTGTGGGAGGACTGATTTTAATTTCATGGTATAGTTACTTCTCTCACATACTGTATTTGTTTGCTTTAAGAGCAAGTGGTTGTCAGTGTACATGAGACAATTGCTACATTGCCTCAGGATGCCCATGTCGATCAGATTGGCTAGAAAAATGGTGAGAAGAGGACAGTTGTGAACTCTTACCATAAATGTAGATGTTCGAGTGTGTTCACTGTTGCAGTCATGACTGTAGGGTTCTTCCTGCCAGCAGCAGCCCTCGGTCTGCCAGAATCCCAAAGTCTGGATTGGGTTTCAGCTGAGGTCGCTTTTATCCTGACATCAATGCACCGGAAGTATAAAGACCTCAGCCGATGCCATTACCCCAGTTTTTCTTGCCCCAGATGTCAGGTGCCCAAAACCTCAGCAGCCAAAATACCTCATAACAGACAATACTCAAAGAAAAAACAAAAGAGGGAGTAGGAGGGAGGGTAACTCAGACTGCAACAGTGAACACGCTCGAACATCTACATTTATGGTAAGAGTACACAACTGTACTATGTCCTTCGTGGTTCACTGTTGCAGTCATGACTGTAGGGTTGAGTCCCAAAGCTAAGAAAGGGTGGCTGGAGGAGAAACAGAAGGAATGGCTACAAAACCCTGCAAAACCGCAGAAGCAAAACTGGCCCTAGATTTAGAATAGACAGGGAGGTTGTAATGCTTAGAAAAAGTATGCACAGAACTCCAAGTAGCAGCCTCTAAAATATCCTTGGTAGGAACCACACAAAGAAAGGCTGCTGAAGTAGCAGTAGCCCGGGTAGAATGAGTCCTAATATTAACAGGAACTGGATTGCCATGAAAAGAGTAACAGAACTTGATGCAGTGGGCAATCCACTTAGGAATAGTTTGCTTAGTGATTGCTTTCCTTAGAACAGTAGGAGCATAAGCGACAAACAACTGATCAGATTTCCTGAATATCTTGGTCCTGTCCAGGTAAAAACGAAGCTGTCTGTGCACGTCCAAAGAGTGCAAAAGACTTTCTTCCTCACTTTGAGGATTAGGATAAAAAGTAGGCAGATGAATAGTCTGATTCAAGGCCACTGCTGAAACCACCTTGGGCATAAAGGTGGGATTATTCCTTAGGGATACCCTGTCTTGATGAAAAATAATGAAGGGTTCCACATCCATGAGTGCTTGCAATTCCAAAATTCTTCTAGCAGAGGTTATAGCTAAAAGAAAAGCAGTTTTCCAAGACAAAAAGTTTAAATCCATGGAAACTGCAGGTTCAAAAGGAGACAAGGTTAATTTTTCCAAAACATAGTTAAGATCCCAAGTGGGAACAGATGCTCTTATAGGGGGCTGAACATTCTTAGCCCCTCTAAGAAATTGTTTAAGTAATGGATGAGAAAAAATCGGAGGATCCGTATTGTAATGTGCAGAAATAGCAGAAGCATGAAGCTTAATAGATGAAAAAGATAGGCCCGTGTGTAACAACTCTGCCAGATACTTTAAAATCAGAGGAATGTTCGGAACAGTAGAATCACCACCTTGGACTTGATTCCAGCAGCAAAATCTTTTCCATTTACCTGCATAAGATTTCCTAGTGCTGGGCCATCTAGCTTCAAGGGTTACATCCATTACCTGTTTGGAAAGAGTAGAGGTGTTTACAGACCCTGGATCCACCAGGCTGCTAGATTCAGAGATTTGACATGACTGCAGTATCCAGCCATCCTGTTGAGACAGTAGATGAGGGATTTGAGGGAGAATCCAGGGAGGCTCTTGAACTAGGTTCATCAGAGTGGAATACCAGAATTGTCGAGGCCAATTGGGAGCCAGTAAAATCATTTGCGGTCTGTCCTGTTTTATCTTCAGAAGTACCCGAGATAGAAGAGGAAAAGGAGGAAAAGCATATACTGAGAGGTGTTTCCAACTGAATGAGAGGGCATCCACTTGCCATGCTAGTTTGTGGTTAGGTCCTGGTGCAGAATGTTGGAAGTTGATGATTCTGAGGGGATGCAAAAAGATCTATGTCCGGACATCCCCATGCCTGTACTATCATCCTGAATATCTGAGCATCCAACATCCACTCGTGTGGATCCGAAAGTGTCCTGCTCAATGTGTCTGCCAGAGTGTTGTCTTTTCCTGGCAAGAATCGTGCCTGTAAGTGGACTCTACAGGTCAGTGCAGTGTACCACAGAGCCATGGCTAACCTGCACAGGGGAAAGAGTGAGAGCCCCCCTGCTTATTTATGTACCACATCACTGTAGTGTTGTCTGTCTTTATCAACAATTGCCCTGGTAGAAGAAAGTTCCTGAAGGCTATCAGAGCATTCTGTACAGCGAATATCTCCTTCAAATTTATGTGCAGGTGAATTTGCTCCTTTGTCCAAACACCCTGAAGACATCTCCCATGCATGTGGGCTCCACAAGCATAATCTGAAGCATCCGTTGTCAGAACTTGGTTGGTTGGTGGAGGACAAAAAGGCCTCCCCTTGTTCTGGAGACTGGCTTCAGCCCACCAAAGAAACTCTTGCTGTAGACAAGGCAAAATCGTAATCACTGTTTCCAAACTGTGGTAATGCTGAGACCACACACTCTTGAAGTACCACTGTAGTTTCCTCATATGCAGTCTTGCATATGGTATTAGGAGAATGCAGGAAGCCATGTAACCTGAAGCCTGCAGAACCTTTCTTGCAGTCAGCTGTTTCATTGAAGCCAGGTGTTGGAAAGAAGAAGCCAGTTGCGCTTTTTTGTCTGGTGTCAAGGAAGCCATCTGGGTTGTAGTATTCAGAAGAGCACCCAGGAAAGCAATTTGTTGTGTGGGCACCAGATTTGACTTCTTCAGATTCACTGTGAATTTGAGGTACTGTAGAAGATGCTGCACAAAAGCTAGATGCTGAAGTAGAGTGTCTTTGTCATCCACTTGAATAAGACAGTCGTCCAGATAAGGGTATATTTGAATCCCCTTCTGTCTGCAAAATGCCATCACTGGTGCCAGGTACTTTGTAAAGGCCCTGGGCGCAGTAGATAAGCCAAAGAGCAGCACAGAAAACCGGTAATGCTTCGAGCCCGCTTTGAATCTCAGATACCTTCTGCACTCCCGCCTTATAGGAATATGCAGGTAAGCTTCCTTAAAGTCCAGAGTCACCATCCAAGCGTTCTTGCCCAACATAGGCAGCAGCTGCTGTAGAGTGAGCATCTTGAATTTTGGTACATCTAGGAAGGTGTTTAGTACAGAAAGGTCCAGGATTGGTCTCCACGAATTTTCCTTCCTGGGAACCAGGAAAAGTCTTGAATAAAAACCTTGCCCTATTTCTAAATTTGGTACCAATTCTATGGCCCTCATAGCTAAGAGGGACTGAACCTGCAGTTGTGCCTCTGCCCATTGATGATTTGGCAGATCTGGCCAACCGTTCGGTTTTGGCAAGGTGTAGAAATGAAATCTGTAACCTCTTGAGACTATGTCCAGAACCCATTTGTCCCGGGTTATGCGGCCCCAATTTTGATAAAAAAGAGAAATCTTTCCTCCCAAAGGTGCTTCCAGGAGAGGAGCCCCTGGAACCAGAAAGGGAGAGTCATAAAGACTGTTTCCTGTAGGCTTGAGTCTTATCTTCACCTCCTTTGGAGAGGGAGCAGTACACTGCCTATTCCTAAAAAGGGTTTGTGCCTGTCCCCTACCTCTGGAATGCCTGAATCTGCTTCTCTGAGGCCTGTCCGAGCTCGGAAAGGACCAAGGTTTAGCTGGCCAGTGCCTGCTAAATCTAGGAGGTTGCAAATGTAGAAAATCCTTAACCATCTGCATAGATTTGGCTTTGTCCTCCATTTTCTTTAATACCTCTTCAGCTTTGGTCCCAAACAAAACATCGTGCTGCAAAGGGGCATCCAAAAGTTTGGCTTTAACCTGATCCGGCAAGCTTTGTTCCTTTAACCAAGCATGTCTTCTAATAACTGTGCCAGTTGTTGCAGCCCTACAAGAAGCTTCCAAAGAATCAAAACCACAATGCAGGGTATGTTTACCCACTTGTTTAATAGCATGCAATAAATCCTGTAACTCCTTATCATCCACACCAATAGAAACAGCTGACATCTTTTGTTTAAATACAGACAAAAGGTATTGCTGATACTTTAGCATATGAAATTGACAGTTCAAAGCTCTAATAGACAATGTAGCAGAAGTATAAACTTTTTTACCCCATCTTTTCAAAGCCCTGGACTCTTGGTCAGAGGGAATAGGATGTTTAGCAGAGGCGGCTTTAACACCCTTAGGGCCCTGAGAAATTGTTTCCGGATCAGGTGAAAGATTCTTAAAAAGAAACTTGTGAGAATCTGGAACCCTATAATACCTTTCCGTTTGACCAGAGCAGGGGGAAACGAATCAGGAGAGAGGGAAGCTTCTGAAAAAACATCATCTACAATGTCCAATACAGGGGGAATAGCAAGAGGCTTATGCTGAGGGAGAAGAAGAAAATCCCTAAGCCTTTTCTTCGTTTCAGAGAATTCCTGCCCTTTCCAGTGAAAATGCTCTCTCATATCATGCAAAGTTTCACCAAAAGAATAATCCTCAGGAGGAGAGGCTGAAGGAAAGGAATCTTCAGCATCAGAATCCTCATAAGGAGGAAAGGAACAATTGTGCTAAAGGGAAGAAGCAGAAGAAACAGAAATTTGGTCTGAAGAATCATAATCGGACTGTAATCTAGGCTTTTTGTCAGGAGGGGAGATGAGAACCCCTGATCATAGATAACAAATCTTCAGCCATCCTAAGCATCTGCCTTTGAGGCCTAGGACCCTGATCAAAAGATGTCTGTGCTTGCCATTTCTGTTTAGCTGGAGCCTTAGTCATTGTCTTAGAATGCAAAACTGAATCCATATTTACATGAAGCTGTGAAGGCCTGAACACTCCCTCAGAAGCCGGTACCTGCCTACCAGCTCTGGACCCAACTGAGGGAGTAGTATCCGAAGGTCCATTCCCTGGCAATTCTGAAGGCCCCATCAGCTCCACACCGGAGTTGGTACAGGCAATTGGTTCAAAAGAGGCAGACAACATGGACTGCAAAGGCACCTCACTGACAACTGATGAACCAGCAACTGGCAATAACTGAATAATATCCTCTGCTTTGGACCTTGGAGGCCTGTCTTTATCTTTGCGCCTCTTACACACACCAGAAGCCAGAAAAGAATTCGAAGACATATTATAATTAAACCTTTTACCAAAATAGTAGAAGGCAAAGTTGTACCTACGCCTAATAGTACGCTGATTAAATCTAGCACAAAACCCACAATTAGCAACGTTGTGGTCAGGCCCCATGCAGGAAATACAATAAGAGTGAAAATCCCTATGAGGTATTTGTTTCCCACAAGAAATACAATTATTAACTTTTTCTGACATCTGACTGGAGCAAGAAAAATACCTCCCCAATGGGGTACTTATCTTATAAAATGAAAAATCCTGGAAGTAAATCCAAAAACAGACAGGAGTAGGCTGACCGGCATCAGCGAACTGCTCAGGGCACTGCGCGGCAAGAAAGACTGGGGTAATGGCATCGGCTGAGGTCTTTATACTTCCGGCGCATTGACATCAGGATAAAAGCAACCTCAGCTGACGCCCAATCCAGACTTTGGGATTCTGGCCGATCGAGGGCTGCTGCTGGCAGGAAGAAACCTACAGTCATGACTGCAACAGTGAACCATGAAGGACATCTGTCCATCCATTATGGCAAGTATATATTATAGTGACTCATGGGGATGGGTAGGGTGGACCTGGATTTGCTTGTAAGACCAACAAGGGAAGCTATCCTGTGGATGTCTAAGGGCGGAAGACTACGTCAGTGCCTTAGAAAGCACAGCTGCATTGCTTGCTGGCTGGCAATGCATAACTGCATTTCTCACAGAGAAGCAGTGGAGATAAGAAGAGTTGACTAGCAGATATCAAGGTAAAAATTTTGTTTCTAAGTGTTTGTATCTATACACTGCAGCACTAAACCCTGTTGTGCGGTGCACAGCTATGCACAAATGTGGTGCTTAAATACATATCTAACACTAGCTAGCCAATGGGAGAGTCCAAAACTGAGCCTTTTACCAACAATCCCCAACTCAGTTGTGTCCTGGGCTGCACACTTCTGCCACAAGGGTGCAGGAGGGCCTTCCTAATCTAGGATGTCTGGTTTTAGTGCTCAGTATATCCAACTAGCCTACATTCAGCAAATCCGAATCTATCCTATGCTATGAGATACAACAGTACTACGATATCAAAGTGCAGGAAATAACAGTTAAAGCAGCAACAGCAGTAAAAAAATGGAACAGCAATGCAGCAGAATACAGTTCAAAAAGTGGAATACAAGCTTTAAAGATACTTATTTTTTGTAGATCACAGTGGATGTCTGTGATGTAGTTTAGATTAATTCCATGTCTCTGGCTAGGTCACCAAACTGAGCCAAATTAGTAACATACTAACCACCCTTGTGTGCTATTCCAAGCCCAGCCAATTACCCTATGTGAGAATCAAACGCTGCATCTTCAGTCTGTAAAGTGAACACCTTAACCGCTATGCCAAACTTCCAAATAATACATAAAGCTTATTATAATTATGCAAATAACAATAGCTATCTATCAATTGTAGATAGAACCCAGCTATCAGTGTGACTTTTGTTTGTACAGTTGTGATCTTCAGTTTGTTGTAAAGCAATTTTGATTAGATGCCGATAAATGTCTGAGATTTCTGCATAATTATGATCAGTATCTATATTTGCAATTAATTCACAAATAAATAAAAACATGTGCAAAGCAGTGCAAATCAGACATTGGTTACCAGGACAAAGTTTTTTCCAGTTGTGTATGTTTTCATTTGATCCCATGGAGTACCATGTAAACACTTAATAATTTAACTTATTAAAATCTTTATTAACTTACAGCATATTTATTTATAATATTTCTGGAAAATAACTCAGATTTTCCTTAGAACTGACTACCCTATTGATCTGAAGAGCCATTCTTGACCTCCATAGTGACTGGGCATATGAAATGTTCTTCCACAATGTATCCAGGTGGACAATGACCAAGATATTTATAGAAGTATGATATTTATATCTATATATATATATATATATATATATATATATATATATATATATACGTACTTTATTACTAAACAAGTATAAGTGGTGTAAACAGGTATTAGTGACAACTTTTGGAACATTGTGCAAGCTTTAATTTGATAGCATGAAATACCACATATACTGTACCTCGGTAAAACAGTTAATAACAATATGGTACATATTCATAATCTGGTATAATCATACTTTTACACTTGCTGGCCACATGGTTTGGTCAATTGTTATTTCTGACCTACATGGTAAGATGGCCTGTGGTATATTAATTCAGAATGCTAAGTGGAGAGTGCCTGATGTATATGATATGATATTTGTGCACATTTTGTTTATTTTATTGCAGAAAATAAACAGGTATCTGCAAAGTGCAAGTTGTGATATATATGAGCTCACCAGCTTAAATATAAACCCCTATGTCACTAGATGGGTTGCAGACTGGCTCAAGGACAGAACCTACATGGTTAGAATTGCTGGAGCCATGTCAGACTCCAAACCAGTTACAAGTGGCGTCCCACAAAGCTCAGTCCTGGGACCTCTCTTGTTCGGTATATATTTCTTGGAAGTACAGGCCAACACGGAAGGACTGTGGCTGACCAAGTTCGCAGATGACTGCAAACTGGGCGCCATAATTGACTCTCCAGCCGACACAAGCATCCTCCAAAAGGGCCTCATAGAAACAGACAACTGGTGCCAGAGCCATGGCCTCAAGCTAAATGCCAAAAAGTGTATAGTCATCCCCTTTGGCAAAAACAAAGTGCCCACAAATTACCACATAGGTGGTAATCCATTAAGTACAGAAGAAGTAATTAGGGACCTGGGAACCTAAGTTGATAGCAATCTCTTATTTGACAACCACATGGCCAAAGTGGTTAGAAAAACATTTTATATAGCCCACCTAATCATGAAGGGATTCACATCTAGATCAGGGGAGGTCATCGCGCCTCTTTACTCATCCCTCATCAGGCCCATAATTGAGTACAATGCCCCTTTTGGGATGTACCTTACCGGACACCTGCAGCAACTGGAAAGACCCCAAAAGTACCTCACCAAGAGGATCAAAGGGCTCAAGCAGATGCCATATGCAGCCCAGTTAAAGAAACTCCAGCTCTACTCAGTGGCATACCGCCTGCTCAGAGGCGATCTGTGCCTGACGTATAAAGCCATGTCCAACCCGGAATTAATGGACATGCTGCACCTCAGAAAATCCAAATCTCATCGAGCTACGAGCTCGAGAGACTTGAACCTCAGCACTGAAATAAATAGGACATGCTGGAGGGACAGATTCATAACCCAGAGGCTCCCTCCACTCTGGAATAAAATCCCAGTCCAGGTTAGGCAGAGTCCCTCATTGACTCTCTTCAAGAGGAATCCTGATGAGTGGATGGGAGATTGTAGGTTTACCCTGGGTATCACTTCTGTGTCACTGTTAGACAGAGGCACAGTATACTAACCTCGAAAAAGGGCATAGCAAAATGAATTTAAAATGCGTGGTGAAAGCCAAACACACTCTGGCTAGGCTTATAAATGCCCTAGGGCAAATATCCTAGTATGAACCTATGAACCTATGAACCTATGAGTGTGTGTGTGTGTGTGTGTGTGTGTGTGTGTGTGTGTGCGTGTGTGTATACAGATAGATTTTATACACACACACACACACACACACACACACACACACACACACACACACACACACACACACACACACACACACATATACTTTATATATTGTCCATGCATCACATAAACCCCTACCTCATGTAACAATAAAGAAACTACTCTAAGGTATCTCTGTTGCTCTTATAAACTCAGGAATCCCTACTGCAAACCTCCAAAAGTATTTTTCTATATGCATTTTAACCAATAATTGCTTATTTTCTGTATAAGTGCTTTTCTGTCTCTGATATTTTAATTATGACTTGTATTAAGTATGTAAACTACTTTGTTGCTGTTACGGAGCTTTTCTCCCCAGGCCTCTGCTGTAAGTGGACCTGTGTCCAGTCAGACTATCCCAGTAAACAAATGTAAAATAAAATTAAAATAAAATATATAATTTACTATATCACTAACTCACTAAATTGGCATATACTACATTGACCACAAATGGTTGAAACTCAATTAATGTTTTTATTGTTGTTGTGTCTTTCGGCTTTTCCTGTTTAGGGGTCGCCACAGTGGAACTCCGGTCCGCTAATGATTGGCAGTAGATTTTTATGTGCCAAGTTGCCAGCCCTGACGCACAGCCTTCAACGAAGGTACGCCCATTCATGCATGTCTCCACACAGAAGACGTTCTAGCTGAGAAGCAAACAGGACAATAAAAAAAAACGGAAACAATTTAGGAAGGGGCAGCTCCCTGCATCCCCACACCCCTTGCTAATTATGTATACTATACTAACATCCTACTCATTGAATCCATATATATATACATATATATATATATATATATATATATATATATGTGTGTGTGTGTGTGTGTGTGTGTGTGTTATAGAGAAGGGGAAGGATAAGACAAAAAATATCTGCTTGGGGGGTGGTGGGGGTGTTAAAAATGTTTAGCTCCAAGAGTCAAATATGCTAACTATGCCACTGGCTGGAAGTACCTCATTCTTGTGACTGGCAAAGAATTTTCATTCAAAGACCACATAAATTTAGTTATCAAAGATGTTTACTGTAAACTTTTGGTTTTGTAAAGCGTAAAACGGTCTTTGACCCCCAGTACTAATAGTACTAAAATGTAACATACTACTTCATAAAGTCTTTCATTGCAGTTTGGTGATGGGAAGCCTTTCTAAAATCATAGCTGATAAATGTGCTCCCAGCAGTGGTACCAAATTTGCAGTAAACTTATCAGCATCTGCCCATCACTGTACATCGTTCTCATTCAAAAACTGAATTCATTTTAAACACGGGTTGATGTCTGATTAACATATACTTATTTTCAGATTGCAGCACAGAAATAAATGTCTTGCATTAACCTGTTTAACATGGCATAATCCAATGTCAGAACTTTTGCCTGACACCCTCAAACTGTTCTGGGTCTCAAGATCTTAGTTAAAAATGGGGACTAGCATATATATATATATATATATATATATATATATATATATATATATATATATATATATATATATATATATTTAAATATAGCATATTGCTCTGAAAACCAAAATAAACGGTCTTATAAGGTTAAACTTCACTTATAATCAATGTTTTACAGTTTAAATGCACTCTCTTAAGATTTTTTTTTTTTTACTTTCAAGACTGCCCAGTGACTTACTAGGGCTGCTGCTTTGTGGAAATGCTAGTCAGATGAATTTTAATTTACTTAAATAAACAAAAGTACTTTTTTTTCCTTTATTTTCCAGGGAGTGGGCACTTATTCTGGCATGCAATTTCTCAGGGGACACATGTCCGTGTGTGCCCTGCTGTACTGCTGCTCCCAACAATATTTTTTCTAGCAACTGTTGCTTCTTTTACAATTTCATTCTCAGCTGCTCTGACACAAATTAGTTATGCAATATGAAACCCAGTGCACTGGTTGACAAGCCCTACATTTTGTTTTCCAAGATTTGCTCCTGTCTCATTAACTCTCACATAAATTAGTTCATAAGTCTGAGTACATCTGCATGAATAGTAGCATGCCATGCATGCAAGAAACTACTAGAATAATAAGTAAAAAATCTTTAACATTTAGCGTTTATATTTTGTTTCTTTCTGTGTCACTGGCTTTTTGTCTCTCTGTACACTTGAAAGTAAATGTTGTAAGTGAATGTGGCAGGTCATTGCTAAGGCCTGTAATAATTCTTCTAAGAGATCTATCTATCTATCTATCTATCTATCTATCTATCTATCTATCTATCTATCTATCTATCTATCTATCTATCTCTCTATCTGTTTGTACATGTGTGAGTATGTGTTTCTGCATGTGTGCATGAATTATATTATATATTGATTATTATCGTGATGAATATCCCTGCCTGTCACATGGGAGACTGGGATTCAATTCCTCACTAGGAGAATCCAGGGCCTCAAACATCTACTATATACAGATAGGTTAAAAGCCCTATCCCTCTACTCAGTTTCATACAGCCTCCTCAAAGGTGTCCTCTGTCTGTCATACAAGACGATCCCGGACCCCTCCTTGATGGAACTGCTGCATATCCGCAAATCAAGCTCCACTTGAGTAACCCACATGCGCAGCCTCAACCTGGTCTGTGACATCAAGAGGACTCGTTAGCGGGATAGAGTTGTGTCCCAGAGACTCCCCCGTCTGTGGAATAGACTTCCTCTTCACATCAGGCAGAGTAGCTCTTTACCCCTTTTTAAGTGCATCCTGCATAACTGAATGGGAAACAGAAAAAACACTCCTGGGTTTCTACCCATGTCCCTGCTGGACAAGGGCATCGGGTGCTGAATTGACTAAACATGGGCAAAACTCTTGGCTAAGGTTATAAGAGCCTCAGGGCTAATAGCCTAGTAACCCCCTATGATCCTATGACCCTATGATGTGGAGCACAGAGCACATTTTTGGGTGATGCGGTGGTGCAGCAGTTAACATTGCTGCCTCACAGCAAGAGGTTCTTCGGTTTGATTCTCAGCTGGGATGCTTTCTGTGTGGAGTCTTCATGTTCTCCCTGTATTCGCATGGGTTTCCTTCAGGTGCTCCAGTTTCCTCCCACATTCCAAAGACATGCATCTGAAGTGTTTCTCCCTGGCCCTCCACTGAAAATGGTTTCTGTCCCAGTCAGACTTTCCTGGTAAACAAATGTTAAATAGATAAAAAAAATAAAAATTTCTACAATTAATATTTATGAGCATCTGACAATTCATAGTACACTCATTATATCGAACACTATCTGACCAACCACAAGTGCTTGAAAATCATCTCATCAAAAATAGAAAAGAAGTACTTAAACTATTTTCTTAGCAGCAGGCCCTCCTGAATCTCCCACCCCTTGCAAATTATATATAATACCTCAGAGATTGTACTACAGTGGGGAAAGAGCAAATTCCCCAATCCCTATTCTACCGTGACCTTACACAATAAAAAAGGTAGAGTGTGCAATCAGCTGATTTTTTCTTCACACATTACAGCTTTTTTGCATGGTTGACAACTGAAATGTTCATCACATGTACACAACCCATAACTATATATATATATATATATATATATATATATATATATATATATATATATATATGTATATATATATATATATATATATCTAGCTATCTATCTATATCTATATATCTATATTGATATATATATATATATATATATATATATATATATATATAGATAGATATATACACACACACACACACACACACACACACACACATATATATATATATATATATATATATATATATATATATATATATATATATATATATAGTGACGCCCATGCACTGGCCCAGCAATCAAGGACCCTCAGTCCTCACCACTAACACCAGTGAGGAGCATCCATATAGGGAAAGGATAATAAATACACACACAGTAAAGTACAGTTTCCCTTAAGAGCACACAGAGATCACATGCAGTTCTTTTTCTCCCTTTCTCTCCAGGTCCCCAATAAGACTCTCCACTGGCACAGCTATAGGGTCCAGAGCTCAGCTTAGTGGGCAAGCTAAAACCTCCAGCACCTTCTCTGTCCAACCAGTGCTCCATGTCCCTGCCCAAATTGCTGACACACACACACACTTTGAGATAAGACTTATATACAACCACACAGACACTCATGGGGAAGGCTGGCACAGGTTCTCCAGCTGTGCCCCTTTTACCCAGACTATACGGTAGAAATCACTGCTACCACCCAGCTAATATTTATCAACTACTCAAAGGCCCTTATTAAAGGATGTCCAATTGTTACTGTGCAATATTGTTATCCAAATGGTAAGTGTGACTGAACGGCAATGCTTATTTGGAGTGACTTGGTACAGTATCACTATATACATGCAATGTACTCTTGGAGCTTAAATTATCTCTACACAAAACAGCCACAGTTGAAAGGTTTAAAAATATTTAATAATATATAATAAAAACACAAGACAATACTTCTTACTACACAGTGCTAGTCAAGAGTTCAGAGATCACAGAGAAATGTTTAAAATAATGCAGTCGAATAGTTCTGACATCAACACAAAAAAGCACTTAGTCTAATCTTCCTGTTTCCTAGCTATTTCTATGAGAAAACACAAAAGTCTAAGATCCTACTTACATATAGATACAGGCAATGCTGGTGATGTTGGATGTTCTCAATACAAATGCTCAAATGCCCTCCTTCTTTCTGTCCTTAAATTGATAACGCAGCACCACTGATTCATTTCAGATTACATCATTTTTTCTGGTTCCCAGGCTAACAGACTCTCAGAGGTTAATAGCCTTTGATCTTACAGCTAGTCAGGAAACCAGAGTAATAAAAGAAATTATGCATGCAAATTCTAGCCATTAACTCTGGCCTAAAAACAATAGGCAGAATTCCTTCATCCAGACACATCAGCTCCGAATTATGACATCAAAGACAGTCATAAAATGCTTGACTTAGCTTTCTTACAGCAGAGTGCACTGTTGTTGCATTTTTGCAGTTCAATATCCAATGCAGAATTTTCACATTTAAGAAAACAAGCCTATGGCTTACATTAATATTTACAAATGACAGAATTATTTACAAAATTCTATCTGGCAAGGCGATCAGCCTTTACCTATCTTCACACACACACACACACACATATATATATATATATATATATATATATATATATATATATATATATATATGTATATATATATATATAATGTATGTATTTACTTGTGTGTGTGTGTGTGCGTGCGTGCGTGCGTGCGTGTGTGTGTGAGAGTGTGTGTTTGTGTGGTGTGTGTGCGTGTGTGTGTGTGTGTGTGTGTGTGTGTGTGTGTGTGTGTGTGTGTGTGTGTGTCTATATCTGTGCATGTCTTTAATCCCAAATATGCCTGCTTGGAAGATTTGGAACATCAGAATAAACTTCTTTCACTTTACTGTAGCTTTTATTTTGCATACAGCAAAGGCCAATTTTGATTTACGCTTGATTTATATGTTACTTTGAGGATTCTGTTAATAAGTAATAATCATTGGTCACTGTATGCCTTTAGGCTTGTGCATTTGTTGACACACACTCATTATTGATCTAACTTAAATTAGGTCATTAGTAACTTATTGGCATTCATGTTCCATATATAGTCTTAGCTAATGCTCTTCGCTGGTTTCAGTGTTAAAATACACTTCATTTAGGCTGTCAGAATTTTAATCTACAGAGTATGGTAATCTTTAGACAGAACTCTAGTGTGCTCAATGTCAAAGATGTAAATAGACAGCCTTTTATTTACCTTGTTTGCAGTTAACCATTGTGCTCACAATATTGGTATTTATCATAATTAAATAGCTTTTATGTGTAATTCCAACAAAGAGCATCTATCATCCCTTACTAATTAAGAATATTTCCATTAAATTCTTCTTATTGGTATGAGTCCAGCCTAATGGTGATAAACCACATCCTTCAGTACCAAGCAGTAGGTAATTTGTTGCTGCATAAAGGATTGCTTAAAAGAGTTTTGGTGAATTTTATTGTCGGTATTTGTTTTACTATGTATTAATAACAATGTTACTTCATAACTGTCATCACTATTAACAGAAAGGATTAAATAATAGGTATTGTAGTTAAAGAAATTAACTGAAAGAATGAGCATGTTGTAAATATTAACAGCTATATGGAATTAAGGGTTGAAATGCATCTGTGAGAAAAGTAAATACTGTATAACTCCTGCCTTTCAATCTCTCTCATGCTGGGAAATAAATTAATTGTTCTGTTCCCAGAGAATCATACAATGGGTATGGAATACAAAAATCCTGTCCCTTCCAATCAACCACAGCAGCAACCTTTATTAATTGATTTAGATAATAGTAACACATCAATTATTAAAAGTCCTCATCACTGAAGAATCCTTCTCCCCTAATAATACAAAATGGAGAATATTGGTCACCAAACACATCTAGGCAGTCTGAATCTAAGAAAAAAGGTGGATATTAAGTGGTAATCATCTGCCCATCGCAGACAGTTTGCTTCCAACTACTTCTAGAAATTGTATTACCTTCCAGTTGGCTACAACAGAAATAGTAACTTCTGCGTCTAACCATGAGGTACTGATTCCAACAAATGCTAGTGTCAGACTCTTGTATATGGATGATTAGAAGAATTTATCAGCCATAATTATTGATCTGTTTCACCTGAATACTAATCAAAACAGAACAAATAATAAAAGGAGTGAGGGAATACAAAGAGAAAGCATAGTCACCTGAGTTTTATGTAATGCATTAATCATCTTTTAAAATTTTATATTTTGGAATGTGAAAGCTGACATACTAACAAAATGACATAAAATATGAAGGTCGGATCACTGATCATTAATTAGAATGGAATAAGCTGTAGGAAAATTTGCATCTGCATTAAGCATATGCTTGAACATTGTATGTGACTGACTAGAATATATGTTTATACTATACTGGAATACCATGCATAATTACCTGCTTTTTTAATGCAAAAACTTCCATCCATTCCAAAAGAAGGGTTGACAGATGGTATGTCTAGATTTAAAAAAATAATAATGTCTTCTTTAGCAAAATATGTTAACTGATAAACATACCCATGGATTTATTACCAAGCATGTACTTGTTGCTTTGAAGCCTACATGATCTGTTGTCTGTGCTTGACAAGCAGCAATGCTCAGGTAATATGCAAGATTCTAAACAATCATACATGTCCAGTAGCACGTGCTCCTGGCCAGAACAGATGCTAATGGCCATGCTGAGGTGCAGCAGGGTTGAAGCACACAATATGTACATATTATGGTAAATAAAATTCACCTTGGTAAGTCGGTATGCGTGAATAGCACAACACTAGCAAGACCAACTAGAAATAAATAAAAGGCAGGAGAAGCCTAACAAATAGGTAATCAGTCAGTGCCCTGAACTGTATCAGGGGCAAACTTAATCTGAATGAGGGGCAAATGCAGAAATAATATGGAAAATGAGGGACACTTCTTACATTGTTGATATAACAAGTTGAAATATTGACATAATAAGAGAATGTGAAGTGGTGGACATTCTGAGATGTGAAAGAAACGTACACCTCTAATTAGTGGAATAATTTACAGGTCATTTGGAGGCAGTCCACTAACATCATAGTTGTGTGTGTAGGAGTATCAGTGTATGACTATGGACATGAGAAGTAATGTGTGAAAGGAAGACCACTGATAATAGCAGCTAGCAGAAGTGATCACAACAAAAATATGCTCGATGCCAGTATTTGTGTAATGATAACTGCTGCATGCACCATTTCTATTCATTATATATGTGATGGGAATATAAAACTGTTGTGGCTTAAATGTGTAGTTTCTACTGCTGCTGCCACACATACCCAGTTAATGCAGTCTGATAAAGTAACCTCTGAAGGCAGTACTCTATCATGTCCTAAATCAAAATAACTCCCAAACTGATGACTGTGCAACATATCTGTAATACCTGGATCACAACATGCAACATACTTCACAGACAGGTGAAATATTACCGTTTGCTAGTACATAAACTGTAGAATACAGTGTCCTATCGCACTGTTGTCCTCCATGCATTGGCCACTACCTCCATTAAGTTGCTGTTGGCAGAGACATACTGCCAGAGGCAAATTCTCAGAAGTTTTTGCCACAAACATGAACTGACAATAATTGTTCTGCAATATGAAATACTTACTGTGCAGTCTGCTAACCATCACACAGTGAAGTACATTATTACATTGGGCATGCTCATAAGGAAAAACAACAATTACTGGATGAATATCGCCTACCTATCCTATAGTCATTGCAAACTATCATAACTAAAGGCCCACTGCACTTTTTGACCCCTATGTGGCATGATACACATAAAGATTTACTGAATAAGTCATTCTTGCTTGTAAACACTATAATGTGAACAACATTACAGAAGGCATAAACCACTGGAGAGGAACATCTGCAGTGTAGGTCAAGCTATTTTTGACCTGTGCACCAACTGAACATGCCAAACTAAACTTCATATTACACTTGTTAGACAACACACGCTTTACAGGATAACCTGAGCACTGTGCTTAAATGCATTTTACCAATCTGTTCCACACTCAGTAGTAGTTACATCTGGACAGATGTGAACACTTACCTAACTGCATTTATAGTGTTGTATATCATCCAATGACACCACACACAGAAATGTATCTGACATCTCATGAAGCACACACTTGAAGGGATTACATCATTAGTCTGTTGCAATGGTTCACCTTCCATTAAATGCCTTCTGTGGCTCAAAAACCTTCATTCCTGTTAGTGTTCAGACTAGTTTGGGTTTGCATGTCCCCATCTGTTGAGTAAGCCAGTCCTGTCTGTCACTATAGTCTTCCACAATGCATTACCTGATTCACACCCATGCCTATGTCCACAGTATTACAGAACTGCATATTACCTGCTGATACCAGAAAGACATAGAGGGTTATGATCAGGTCTCTCAGTAACCACATTATTATGCATTTGAGACATGAATGCCAATAAATTCACCCTGAGACCAGATCATAACTCTTTGTAGTGCATGGAGTCTTATCTGCTCCATGTACTACCTGTTAACAAAAAAAAAAAAGCCTAAGAGTTTTACCAGCTTTCAAAGCCAGGAACACACTTAACATGTGTTGTTGTATAGACAGCAAGTCAGGAAAAAGTCAGATACAGTTCTTAAATATTGCCCTAATTTAAATAAGTTACTTACATATTGACATTTGCAGACTTCCACAAATGTATGGAAAAAGATATTTATAGACAGTTGAGAGTGAAGGAATGTCACTTCCCTAACACACAGTAGTGTGTATCCATGACATTATTTAACTGTTTTTTTTAACATAATCACAGAGCTTCATGCGATACATCACTATTACAGCTGTCAGAAAGCACATACTTTAGGAATGGCATCAGTAGTGTGTTACAAGCAATGAGAGTCAAATAAAATGTTAATGAGTTATCAAAAAGATACAGTTACTATGTCAATGTTCAACCAACATTGATTTATCCATGTCACATATGTTAATGAAGCCATTGCTATACAACCACAGTATATAAGAATGCCTAGATTTCAACCACTATGTATCTATGCCCACATTCTATAGAGCAGTGTGCTAACTGCTTCAACCATGGCACACTTTAAGTTACACATGTTAGAATGCACACACTTTAAGGTCTGACTTAAGCATTGTTTTGGAATGCTCACATAGCCCCTAAAATGTTTGTTGAGGGATCAAAAATTATCAGCCAAGTCAGTGTTTACACAAGTGGGAATCAACCATGTCAACATCTGTTGGGTAATACAATTCTGTCTGTCATTTTTGTTTTACACACATGCATTACTTTTACACTGCCAGATTTGAATACCTGCCTAATAAAGTTCACAGACTGGAAAACTGGGCCTTATCTGCTCATGTCACAACAGAAGTCCAAGTACAACTGTGAGGCAGGACATATTTAAAGAGATGACCTCATTATTGTGTGGCAAGGCATATACTGGCCTTAAAATAGAGTTAAATAGTTGTGACAGCCCTTTCACTGCATAAATGTTTCTACTGAGGGGAAGGTCACACACCAGATCTATTAGATACGCCAGTCCTACTTAACATTATAGACACAGACACAAACACACACACACACACACACACACACACACACAAACACACGCGCTAGTTAATCATTGCCAGGTTCGAACCCATATCTATCCACATTCAAAATCTACAGAACCAGTGTTGGTGCTCCATACACAGCATCATGCAATTAAGGAGTACAGGTATATGGATATCTCTGATTTTGTGACTTTTCATAACTTCTGTGTGATGTTGGAATGTATTCTGTGTCACCCTTTAAACATCCGGCTTGATCATTACAGTAAAGTATTCATAACATGAATAATACAGGCTCATACCTCTCTACTATTCACATATTTGAAGACTGGCCAGATGTTTAACTCACAATGTTCTGTTCTTCATACAATCTTTGTTGTTATAGAAAATCATTAAAGATTGAAGTCAGTACATACTGACATATGCACGTCTCACACATAATATTCTCTTGAAAATATATGTTAATGCTACATGTTTTAATATGCAACTTCCTATGTGTATATGAAAAATAATTGTAAGCTGTCCCTATTATGAGCATTTGTCCAGCCATTACTTTTGGCTATGTCCAGATGTTTGCACTTATAGATGGACAAATATGATCAGGTATGGGATAGTGGTATACTGTATAAAGAAAGAGGTGAGATACTGGTTGTGGAATAACATGTCTAAGCAGTAGTTCATAAGGGAAAATGTTATTAGAAAGAAAGGTTTAAGTAATATCTAGCATATTGAATAACACTCCTGACAACTCACTTAAACATTCTCTATGTGTGAGACTTATCTGATTACACCACAAAGCAAGTCTCAGCTCAGACTGTCAAACTCATATATTTGAAGAGACAATAAAAACAGTATGAAGTGAGAAAAATATATCTGCATCAGACTTCATAGCAATAATGACAAATGAAACATCCCATATGGTGTACATAGGTTCATAGGTAGGTACTAGGCTATCAGCCCAAGGGCCTAAGTAAGCCTAGCCAACAAGGTTCCCTGGCTTACACACCCAAGAAAGTTAATTTCCTGTGCCACTGTCGAGCAGAGCCACAGAAGTGATCCCCGGGGTGTAGTTCCTATTTCCCATCCACTCATCAAGATTTTTCTTGAAGAGTGCTAATGAGGAACTTTGCTTGACATAGATGGGTAGCTTGTTCCAGAGTATAGAGGAAGTCTCTGAGACAGGAATCTATCCCTCTAGCATGTCCTGTTTATTGTGGTGACAAGGTTTAGGTCCCTAGAGCATGTAGCTAGGAGGGATTGGGATTTCTTTAGGTGTAGCATGTCCAACAGCTAAGGATTTAACATAGCTTTACATGTTAGGCAGAGATCTTCTTGGAGTAGACGATATACTACAGAGTAAAGCTGGAGTTTTTTGAGACGGTCAGTGTAGGGCATCTGTTTTAAGGTCAGTAATCCTCTTTGTGAGGTACTTCTGTGGCCTTTCCAGCTGCTGCAGATGTCTTGTTCCGAAAGGGGCATTGTACTCTATAATAGGTCTCTTATCACACATTTGGCATTAAGTAGACTGCCATTTATGTGGTAGTTCATGGGTGCAGAGTTTTTACCAAAGGGGATGACAATGCACTTTTTGGCATTGAACTTGAGGCCATGCCTCTGACACCAGGCATCTGTCTCAGTGAGGCCCTTCTGTAGGATGTCCACATCATTTGGGGAGTCGATTATGGCTCCTAGTTTGCAGTCATCTGTGAACTTCATTAACCAGAGGTCTTCTATGTTAGCCTGTACTTCAGAGAAGTAGATACCAAACAGGAGAGGTCCCAGGACTGAACCCTGTGGTACTCCACTTCTCACTGGTTTGAAGTCAGATTTGGAGTCTGCAACTTTTACAATGTGGGTTTTGTCAGTGAACCATTTGGCAACCCATCTTGTGACATAGGGATTTATACAGAGTTTAGTGAGTTTAGCTATAATTCCAGAATGGAGGATGATGTCAAATGCCTTGGCGAGGTCAAGTTAGGCTGTGTGAACCACCTTACCCTTGTCTACGGCTTTGGTGACTGCTTCAAAGAAGTCAATCAGGTTCAGAAGGCATGATCTGCCTTTCACAAACCCAAACTGGGTGAGGTTCAGAGTTTGGAGGTTACCAATGTCTTTGTTTATGAGTTCCATGATGATACGTTCCATGGCCTTGCAGACCAGGCTCATCAGGCTAATAGGGCAATAGTTCCCAAGATCAGTGGTGGCTCCCCCTTTGTGGAGAGGGAAAACCATTGCTGTGCACCATTCAGTGGGCTCAGAGCCTGCTGTGAGACTATGATTAGACATGGTGCTTAGGTGGGGAGCCAGTTAGTTCTGACGTTCATGTAAAACATAGCCTGGGGTGTTGTCCGGTCCCATGGATGATGTATTTTTGGTTTCAGAGAGTGCAGCTTTTACCTGCATAGATGTGATTACAGAAACTATGCATTCTCCCTGTATAGATATGGGCCCTTTAGGGGGTGAGAGGGGGGTAAAATTAGCACTGAACCTATCTGCCAGGATGATGGCAATATCAGTTGGTTCTGTAATTTTCATGTCGTTGTGCTGTAACTCAGAGGAGATCTGGGTGTTGCCATTGAGATTCTTGACATAGCTATAGAATGCTTTGCGGTTGCCCTTAGAATCAGTGGCGATTGTGTTTTCATAGTTAGCTTTGGAGGATCTTATAAGGGATCTCAGCTTCTTAGTGAGACTGACCAGGGAGCTCTACCATTAAACCCAGAAGCCCGTGAAACATCTGAGAATATCTGTCTCCTCATAATGTTATTAGTCTTTCTATTGCACAGGAGGCTAATTATACTTACATGACAAGACATTTATTACTGCAGCTAAAGGTAAAACCTTCAGTTTTTGCCATAGGCAGTGAACTGTCATTTACCAACATTTGCCATTGGTGTGTGATGCCAAGCATCATGTAAATGCTGAGGACAAAAATAGGGTTTATTTTATGGGCCATTTCTGCATATGTGTCTTGTGTGTTAATCTAGTTTTGGCAAAATTTGGCAAGAATAAATGTACAAAAAGGTGTTGATAGGACAGTGGTGAAAATGGGGGCAAGAAGAAGGCAAGATGCTGGGGGAAGAAAAATAGAATCTGCAGGATGGTGGTGGGAGAGCACAGTAGCTATCCACTTCTTCACAAGCTAACTGTTTATTTGTATAAATAATTTGAGGAATTTGGATAGTCACCACAGCAGAGGTAGATGACAACAACTTAATAATGTTGTGTTGTCAGTTAGACAAAATCAGGTATGTCATACACACACTTAAGTGAAGTGGTGTGCTATGCATGAGGCAACATTTTTATTTTTTTGGGTCAGGTGCCATTTTTAATTTTTTTGAGAGGCAGAGGTGACTATTGTGGAAGGTAGTTAGGGATAAGAGGGGTAGGTAGATAGGGTAGGTTAGGGTAGTAGAGGCAGATATACAGGACATACAAGGCATACAGGGATGGTAATAGACACAAAAGGTTGGGAGACACCATGACTGGGGATAAGTAGGACATTTCAGAGGCACATCCTCATCCAGCATGAGTACAATGAGAATCTAGTCCTCACCCTCAGAACTTTCATTGTTGTCTCCTGTCCTAGACACTTGGAATAGTGCTGGATGGGGCACTGATCTGGCTATCTGATGCAGGGCTTCTTCTATTCTGTTGATGCAGGCACTGAGACCCCTCTCCATAATGTCCTCCACCAGCCCTGTCAGCTCTTGACGGGTGATGTAATCATCACTTTCATTGACACTATTCCTGATGAGTACCACTGTACCAGCCCCTGTGGCACAGCTACCTGATGCAGGTGGAGCGGGTAGTGCAGGGTTTTGGAGGTGACAGTGACAGGTTGTGACTAAGAAGTGCTGGGTGTCTGCTCCATCTCTGGTGGTGCCACCACAACTACCTGTGCAGGTATGGTGAATGGATACACTGGCTAGTCTAGCTCCTTGTGCTGCTGGTCATTCACAATGCAGCAGGAATTATGACCCAAATGTCAATTTTAATTAAAAAAGTGAAAGAGAAATAGGATGGGGTAGTGAGAGCATAGAAAATATCATAAATGACAAGTAATTTAAATAGTTCACATTCCACTACTATTGCCAAATAGTTTAAACTTTGTTACATCCCATAGTACTGTGAAGCCATACATGTGTGGTAAAATACATAGTAATCTCTTCAGTATTGTACACATTAGGTCAAGAGATGTGTGACTATTGCATATATACTTTAAACATAGAACAAAGAAAAAAACTTGGTGGCACTATTGGAGACCGAGGACTAGCTGACTGAAATAACCATGACACTAAAGATTTAGCACTTTCATTCCTATTTATTTACATATACAGAACTTCATCCCAATTCCTGAAATGCCCAAGTTAAACGATTACAGTGTTATAATAACTTCGTAATTGCAGGAGAACAGACTTTTAGGAAATACACAGTAATTTTTGTCGATTTGATTTAAACCATCACAGAAATAGGTTGACTAAAGCATTGGCTAAAATGATATTGCAAGTGGTATTTGAGTAGGCACATATGTTTGTTACATATAGAGTATATCTACTAATTTGTGACTGAGTCAGGCAATTATGGACCCCTGCCCTTAATACTTATAAATTGATGCTAATATCTGAGCTATTATGAAATGGTTATCATTCATTTAGTCATACTTATTCTCTGAGGCATTGTAGTCTCTCTTGTTCCACCTTCCTATTATGTTCTATTGCTTCAGAAGCTATACAGAACAGAAAAATAAATAAAAAACGTATGAACACTTTTCTATGCTAGAAAGCCATGGTATTGAATAGACTGGTAGTTGTCCACTATACTTATACAACTGAGGTGGTGCATTGGTTTGAAAATATACTGCCCATCAGCAAAGGAGATCCTGCTTGTGCCTCTCCATGTCACATGTAACAACATTGTTCACCAACGTGTGGAATGCCCGTCACATTAGTTACAGCCTTGGCCAAGCTATTCTAACCCTCAGCCTTGTACTGGGACCTGTTATAGTCTGTCTTCCAAATTTTTGGCACTAGCACTTTACAAGGAGTCCAAAAAATATTTTGGATTCCTCCTGACACCACCTTTGAGTTCTAAAGTGAGGACTACCATCACCACCACCTGCTATGTCTTCTCAATAATATCAGGAAAAATGGCAGGGAACTGACACCCAACTGAAATCATGTGATCTTGCATGTCCCAGCTTGTGTGCAATGACAGAAAAGCTAACAAGTGCCTTTATATAATACAAAGCATAGAAATGGAAGGGAAAACAACATAAGGATGCTTTCTTCAATGTACACTTTAGGTGTAAAACATGACAATAAGAACTGGCCATGTGTGCTGATCAGTGTATTTACAAATGTTTAACACCAAATCCATCAATTACTGGTTAATGCTGATACCTCTTTTACATTTTTAAATTAGATATTGGCTTCTGTGAGCATGTTTTCTTGGATGCTGGATGGCGATCATGATTACAACATTGACACAGATTAAATTCTCGATTTATTTATTGTCATTCATTGTTGTTCTTTTTTAAATTTAGTTTAAGTATTACATAATGCCTTAGAGACACATCATTTTTTTTAAATCATGAGTGATAATACCTCGGAATCACATCTATAACAAAAAGGAACATGAAATTCATTATTCCATATATTAGCTGTTAATGCCATAGCTTTGTACTTCTGAAATTTCCAGATTGTGAATTGATGTGTACAATTTTGAACATGACTGGAGATAGACTTAATCCTTTTTTTTTTTTTTTAGGATGATACCAGGCTATTGGCCTGGAGGCCCTTATACGCCTAGCCAAGAATTTTTCCCATGTTCCCTCAAAGTTATCACCTGTTTCCCCTGTCCAGCAGGGACACAGGTGGAATCCTAGGGGAGTATTTTTTGCTTCCCATCCAGTCACCCAGGTTCGTCTTAAAAATGGCTAGAGAGGTACTCTGCTTGACATGGAGAGGGAGTCTATTCCACAGATGGGAGAGTTTTTGGGACAAAAATCTATTCCGCCAACAAGTTCTATTAATGTCACAGACCAGGTTAAGACCTTGCATGAGGGTTGCGGGATTGGAGTCTGTCTTACGGATATGCAGCAACTCCATCAAGGCTGGTTCTCAAACGGCCTTGTATGCCAGACACAGGTCACCTCTGAGCAGTCTGTATGAGACTGAGTAGAGGGACAGGGCTTTTAGCGTATCAGTATAGGATAGGTGTTTGAGACCCTGAATTTTTCTGGTCAGGAACCTCTGTGGTCTTTCCAACTGCTGCATGTGCTTGGCAAGGTACATTCAAAAGGAGACATAGTACTTGATAATGGGTCTGATAAGGGAGGAGTACAGGGATGTTATGATCTCCTTTTCCTGGATGAAATACCTTTATTTATGAGGTGGGCCATGTAGAAAGCTTTATGTACAACGAAGGCAATGTGATGGGCAAAAGTCAGGTTGCTATCAACCTGGGTGCCCAAGTCCCTCACAACAGATTGCATGCTTAGTACATTGTTATTAATGTGATAATTAGTGGGGATGATGTTTTCGCCAAAGAGGATAATGATGCATTTCTTGGCATTCAGTTTGAGGCCATGCTTCTGGTGTCATTAGTTTGGGTAAGGCCCTCTTGGAGGATGTCCACATCACTAGGGTAATTTAAGACAGCAGCCAGCTTGCAGTCATCTGCAAACTGGGTCAGCCACAGACCACTAGTTTGGGCTTGCACCTCAGAAAAGTATATCCCAAACAGTAGAGGCCCCAAGATCCATCCTTGGGGTACACCGCTCGTTACGGGCCTACTACTACAGGTGTCTTCCCCTACTTTGACTAAGTGGGTTCTATCAATGAGCCAGTTAGATATCCATCTGGCATCTCCCACATCCCTTCCCCACTGTCTGGACACAGTCAGTATGGCTATCCATACCCATGACTCGGACCAATCTGAGATTGGATAGGTTGAAATGGACATGATTAATCAAGTTGTGTAGTGATTACTCCAGTTGCAGAGCTGGTGGAATCTCCCCCTAGCCATTGTGAAGGTAAAGTACAGTACAGGGGTCTCAGTACAGATGCTCAGAGGAAACATGCTTATCACCCACCAGCTGATGGTGTGCCAGGAGATACCACCCAATGTATGTGCTGTGACATTGCGGCGGCACAGACAAGTTCCTCCTGGGCCTTGGAAGAGGTAGTCGGAGTACTGCAAGTCATGCATTCAGACATACAAGACTGATTGAACCATGTTTGTGACTCTTTAGACTGGATGAATTAAACACAATGGATAATGCAGTGTCTGTTATCTCTAGGAGGAAGGTCATCATCCACAGGGCTGAAGACAAATATATTGTCAGATGTCAAACAAAGTGGCTGTGGCCATGACAGATCACAATCCTGTAGTGTACTGCGTTTCATCAGTGGTTGAGGTTTCCGAATTCAGATGTAGTAGACCACATAATCATGGTCATGGATTTAGTTATGATGAGACCTTGTCCTGCAGACATCGTTCATCTTCAAGTAGTACCCTGATTTTTAGCCAGGGTCATGGAACTTGCAGCGGAACTCTTGATAAAGGTAAATTATGTGGTCGGAGGTGGCAATGGTGAACTGATTCCCCTGCCATGTGTGGCTCACACCTGTCTGGGATGCCAGGGTCTAGTGCTAGCACAAATGCTTTGGCTGTGTTCTTGCATACCCACACACAGTATGCCCACCTCATGCACACACACTTATATTCCTTAATAGTAACTTCTTTACATCTGGAGCTAATAGCCCTGACAGTGCATACTTGCTGTCAGCCTCATTTGTTACTCATACACATGCATACCTCTCAACCTTTTAGTGCAAACAATCTGGACAAAGGCCAACATAATGGGTGGCAAAGGCTCAAAAATAGGGACACATTTTAAATATTGCTCTTACAAATTTAGAAAGTTGCTAGAGTAACAGGGTTTGTTTTACCATTTATTTTCTGAAGGATTTGAAGTCTAAAATTCAAATGTATGTCATTATTTAGTGACTTCAGTCCTCAGATCATCCCAGTGATTTGTTAGAAAACCACAAATTTTGTGAGGAACAGACCAAAAATATGATACAAAAATGTGGGCATTCTGTTAAAATCTGGACAGCTGACAGGTATGTGCACATGCACACTTGTTTTGTGTCAGGCTTACCCTCTTGTAACTTTCCCCTCCAACATGTGCAAGTGATGATGACTGTGTCCTGACCTTTGCACATTTCTTAGTGACTTAGGATTGTCTAGGTCTGATACATAGTAGTGAGCAATCCAAGCATATATTTTTGGAAATACCTTTTTCTTTCCTCTGATAGATTGCAATTCCTCATTTGTGTCTTATTTGCATAACTACATATCTTTTGTTTTGTAGTTATAAGGTTTTATAACTATTCTTGATCACCTAACTACATGGATGATGGTGACATTGTCCTACCCACCATGAGTTTGTTAGACATGAGCTTGCCTTGGCTTGATGCGCGGGTTCTATAAATATGCAGAGAACCCATTTTATAAATAGCCTCATGGTTATTTGTTTTTTCTATGTTGCATAATATTACTCATGTAGGTTATAGCTGACATTCCTGTAATGTTGATCAACAGTCTGCTTTACTCAAATGCATTACATACATATAAGGGTAAGCATTTGTCTCGTCATTACAGGTTCATCACTTCCTTTGTTATTGCTGCAGATAATGTTTTCTCGTCTGGGGTTACCTACAGCTGATGCTCACAGTAGCTAGCCAGTATATGGTTAAATAAAGGCTGCCAAGTTTGCAAGCATCATTGTTACTGTTTGTATGTGCTTAGCTAATTTTGTTGTTTACTTAAGTAGTGAGTCTGTAAGCTATTTGCTGCCACTTAGCCAGGACCATAGCATATTGTGCACTTCTCAGTTTGCCATGATCATTCTCAGCTGCTGGTTCTTTATCAAACTCTTCATTTGTGTCTGCTGGTTCTGCCTGTGGTGCCGAGAACTGGGGTCCTTGTCCTGGGTCTCCCTCCTGCAACTGTTAACTGAGAATAATGTTATTTAATATAGCACAGACTGTCAGTATTTTAGCAGATGAGACAGGGTCATATGCACAACACCTCCATATATGTATAGAAAATAGAAGCATGACTTAAGCAGACTAAAAACACACTGTATGATATTTCTAGTCTGAGCATGTGCATTGTTGTAACCTTGCTCAGTGAGGTTATGTGCATTTTCCATGGGAGTCATGAGCCAATGTTCTAGTGCATATCCTGCATCCCCACTCTTGTAGAAAGTTTCCCCTAGAAAACCTTAGGTACAGGTTACAGGTATGCCATATGTTGGAGTCATAGAAACTGCCAGAGTTACCTGCACACACATTATAAATGATACCTTTTGCATTACAGGTAACCTGAAAGTTAACAGAATGATAGCCTTTTCTGTTTATGTACCTCCTTCCTTGCTGCACCAGGTGAAGCTTTTATTTCAATGTGTATACAGTCTGTGGCCCACAAAACCTCAGGAAAATGTGCTATGGTATGCAAATTTTACATGGTGGTAACTCTCTCCTCTGGGGTATGTGGAAATCAGATATGCTCCCTCACATATTGCAGCATTACATTAAGAAACTGCTGTAATATTCTTGATGCAGAAGCCTGTGACTCCACCACTGTGTCACATGTGCATCTCTGAAAGTTCCCTGTAGCAAATATGTATAATCCTACACATACCTTGATTTCTGCTGGGACAAGCCCTCCATTATTCCCATGGGGCCTTATGTGAGGATGGCGGATGTTTACTATTTGCTCTATGGTATCTTTGTCCTTATGGTTTCTATCTCACAAAGTCCATGGTTGGTCAAATGTGGTCTGAAAACCCTACACCTTCTGAGCCAAGGTCGAGCTGCTGCACATACTGATTTATGATGGCTGCAGCAACCCCTTACATTTTTAAGGTGTCCTCATGGCTGTATTCCAACATGTCTTGAAATTCAGAGCTAAAGGGATTGCAGAATGTAGGTGCTCATTTTATACATTTCTGAATCATTCCAGCATGATTATTTGTTTCCTTAGCATGTAATTTAGCTCTTTATTCACTCATAACCATATTCAGCCGCTAACACTTGTCTTGCAGCTGGATGTGATGTATTCTGCTAAATCCCAAACACCATGCCTAATGCAGCTCTTTGGATAAATGGGCTTAGCATGACTTGAAGGTGTTCATGAATCATGGCCATAAAGTAAATATTAATTGCTGGAGCAATTGTTTTCAACGGTATTGTTGTTTTTTGAGAGGAATTTGAATACCAAATTATTGAACTGTTCTGCATGTTACACAGTAACGGATATCTGTATAATAACCAGCACATGGCTGAGACATATTACTGGAACATGCAGTTGTATCACATGCCAATCAATATATGACTAGCTTTATTAAAACAGAAAGTGGAAATATCAGTACTTGTGAAGTTTTATTCTTCTAGGAAATACTAAAAAAAAAAGCAGAACTAGTTTTGTTCTTATCTGCTAGCCTTTGTCAGCTAGAAACATATTATTACTATTCAGTATTACTGAATCACTAATAAAGCTATGAATGGAAGAAAGGAAGAAGGTTTTTCAGTTTTATTTACACTGTCCTCATCTGTAAATAATTTCACCCTATATCTATAGCAGCAACACACGTCTGCTCAGGAAGGTTGCTTTAAAAACAGTAACATATATTTACAGTGGGAACTGAATGCTGACACATGGAATGATTACATGTGACATATAAATACTGTTAACAGGTGAAATCTCCATTTCTGCACATAATGACAATGAAGGCAGTATGTATGTTGTGTTTTCCACACCTCCTTACTCAGCATACAATAGTCTATGCTACTTCTTATTAACAACGTATTCAATTCTTTATTTACAGGGTCAACAGCAGAAACAAACAGGTCTACTATACCAATAAATTTGGGGATATCAGCTGCAGAATGGCTATTAGTGATGATGATGATGATGATGATGATGATGGTAATGATGATGATAACATAGTTCTGTTTATGAGGCAACATGAGGAAAGTGACATGCAGTCCCCAAGTTTAATGGTAGGATTTCACAACTCACATGTTAGTAACTCTGCAGGACATGACAGTGTATCACAAAGTCAAACACATGCCAACATTACACTCACACTTGTACAGGGAGAAAACCCATGCAACTCTAACAGTATCTCCAAACCCAGAGGAACACTTTATGGTAGAGGTTCAGAGGTAATAGTGACCACAGTGACACCTTTATAAAGGGGTGCCAGCTGAAGGAATTTCTCACAGTTACCCCAGGAAACATGTAAAGCATTGACTGCCCAGCAGCAAATGTGCTATGACATTTTTAAGGCTCAAACACTGTCACAGAGAGTCAGCTAGAAAGGGTCATAGTTCTTCAGAGTGTACATGAGAATTTCTTGCACTACATGCAAATGGCAGAGAGTAAGGATAATGCTGTGATTACATTGACTTATAATATGGTAGCACACAAAGCATCTATGGCTGACTCCATTTGTATGCTATTAGGATCTACCAGACTCAAACAGGAGTCACTCTTGAAAGGAGGAGAGGACAAGCTTCTATTTAGATGTGGGGCAAATCACACTGGACAGTAAGTGCTTCTCAAGAAAGTAGTGGCATTATTATGTGGGGACCAATGACAAAGAGTTTCATGCAGGCCATGTCAGCCTTCAGCTTCACCTAGAAGAATCTCTTATTCAGGGTCCTGCTCCAACAGCACTGTCAGATTAGTCTCTGTGGGATCACCTGCATCTAGCAGGTCATGACATCAGACAAACTCACCATCTATAGACATTCCCTCTTCAAAATCACTTACACCACCACCTACCACATCTTTAGGAGATCTGTATGACACATTTGACCTCAAGCTACTGTGATTTTAGGGTCACATTTCTGTTATTTACAATTTGACCTTCACACAGAGATGTCTTTGTTTAACTCGAAGGGAAATAAGTTATTGAATAAGGTAAAAAAAAAATTAAAAAGAAAATATGTGAGTGAACACTGTAACCCAATCTTAAGACAATTTCAAATGCATGCGTTTCTTTCCTATAATGGTATTGCTTAAAACTTCAGGGAAATGTGCAAAGAAAGCTGTATGTCATAACATAACATAACATCAGTGATCTACACCATTAATGCTTTATGCATTACCATAGTTACAGCTGGCAATTACATAGAAAGCAAAAGTAGTAATACACATTATTGATAGAAACACAAATGAAACAAATAACAAGGAAAAAAATCAGTTTTCTGCCATGTAAAGTACCACTGCTGCCTCTTCACCCTCACCACTAAGCTAATGATGTTTTTTTGTGCTTATGAGGATGCAAATTATTGTGTATGACAAAAAGAAATAATATGATTTATAGTACCTTAACACATAACAGTAAATCAGTTCAAATATGTACTAGCTAAAAAAGTGAGAAACATTGCTTAATAGAAAAAACAATGTGAAATATTTTTATTCAGCTGCAGTGTATGAACTTATGTTAAAGACTGAAATAAAACATTTTATTGAATGTACCACTTCAGGAAATTTAATATATTCATATGTAAGTACAGACCTCGGCCAAAGTTATTGTGCATGATGCCTTACAGCATCACTAAACAGGAGTCAGTGAGCACTCAAGCATAACTTTTACAAACAATAATATGAGTACTACAGTCTGAAAAAAAAAAAGTATTTAAAGATAAGAGTAGATGTCCGATGAATAGTGACTGCAGAATATGCACCACACAGCATAGCCCACATATACCACTGTATAAATCAATTGTACTGTATGTGTTTTTCACAAGAAATGAAATGCTAACCTGAATGTCATGGTCCTTAGTTCTGGACTAGATGACAACTCTTAACCTGGGCAGCCATATATACCTTATACTAGCCTGCCTCATGGGGACCCTTACTACTGCTGCCAGCTGGTCATAGTTGGAGTGGAACTGGAAGCTGCAGTAACAGCATGGATCACTTCACTACCAGACTGGTGCATTATCACGTTATGCAGAATGGAACATGCAGTAAACTGAAGGGCACCCAGGCTCATTCAGGCATATGAATCTATGCCTCAACATTTGAAACACCCTCTCAATGACAATACAAGTCTCAGACTGGGCTGTGTTATATTCAGCAGCTCTGCTTGGACTTCTCACTGGTGTCATGAGCCATGGCTTCAGTAGATATCCAGCGTCACCTGAAAGTGAAGAAACAAAAGAAAAGGAAAAAAAGAGAGAGAAGAAAAAATTATTTCATATTCATTAATACATTTTTTCACAAATAAAGACTTAAAATAAAATTTTTTTTTTTCACTTTCCAAAAAGATATGCACTGGGCATCCTACCATGCAGGAAGAGGAGAAAGCTAGTATGTCTGATATGGGAATTGTGTATACTTCCAAAATGTTGTGCAGAAACATTGCTAATGCACCCCATGCATCATACACCACCTGGCAAATGATGGAATAGTTGCTCTTCCTGTTTCAGTAACAATCACCACATGGACCAGAGGAAGCCATAATTGCAATATGTATGCAGTCTATCACACTGAATACCTCAGGGAAATATACAATCCAAAAAAGGCACAAATAGTCTGGGCTAGATCCTAAGGTGACTCCAGGAAATACATGTGCTGATCCAGCCATGCCAAGAGTACATCCAGGAATTGCTGAAGTATTCTCTAGGAAGAAGCCTGTAAAATACCCAATGTATCCCCAGTCTGTGTCTGGAAGCCCCCATGGCAAGTATAGTAAGGGCTATACGTACTTTTGAAGCCACAGAGATAGTAAGGCCATGCATCCTGTCATTGACATTGGGAGCCATAAATACTCACTAAGATCCTTACAATGTACCTGTTTACTCTAGATCTGTCAAACACCTCCTGATTATCAAAATTATGGTGAGTTATTCTCTGTTTATATCTCTGCCTTTGTGGCCAATGAGCACCGCTGAACACAGGTGGTTTTGTCATGGCCAAGACAAGCAGCTTGTACCAGGAAATAGCAAGATTAACACAAGTGACAGCATCATCATTATGGATTACAAAATAGATAGAAAGAAACAATTCCACATTTTATAACAAAATCTCTAGATAGAGCAGAAACCATGAAATTCTGACTGTGAATGGTAAATAGGCAGCAGAAGGACTCACTACCATATACAGTTTTGCATCATTTCTCATTTGCATCTCATTATAGCTTCATTTGCTTAAGGTTACGCATGACCATTGCGTGTTAGTGTAAATGGCCTCTATGAATCATGCCTTTGCTGCAGAAATGCATGAATAGCGAGGATAGCCTTTACAAGCTGTGTAATGACTATATATATCACCACAAAACTTCTGCCTAATCAATATCCAGTATTAATGGTAGATGCTCTAAATAAACTCCCACTCCAGTAATCACTGGAAAAAGTAGAAATGTGGGTGAAGGGTTATCCTTCAGTAATTTGCAATCAACTACAAAAACATAGTAGTCAGCTCAGAGAAAGTCCTAAGCTATGTGCGACACAGACTTGCTTAGCATAATAAAGCTGAAAATGCTTATGCTTCCTGTATTAAGTCAGCTCAAAGGGTTGTTCTTTACATGCAGATTGAAGATTTCTATACCAAGCAACAAGGCATTGTTAAATATTTACCTTTGCTCCCTCTTCATACAATACTGCTTTTGAATTACCCAATTACTGAAATGCTCACCTTACCTCTTCCTTTCCTTTGTCTTCTGCCAAATACACACTTGAATTAATTAACCATTTACAAGTTGCCTTCACTTTCTTTACCTAAGCACAATGAAAATTGCAGTTATTCATTTCCAGCTAGCAGACATTTGCATCTGACGGAGTAATTAAAAGGCCGTTATCTTCTTGCTGAAGCTAGCTTTGCAATAAAATGTTTGCACATTCTGCGGGACCACTCTTACAGTTGTACTCCCAAGAGATTTTCCTGGTCATCTTCTTTACTCTCTTGCATTTTATGTTTTTGTGACTTTTCTCATCAGATTTTATCATGCAATGCTTATAAACTGCACATTATATGAAAATTCTTAGTATGTCAAGCATTGCACATGTCATCAGCATTATGTCTTATGTGCAAAAATACAGAGAGAGATATACTGTAACATAAACTAAAATAGCTACATGAATTCCTGACTATTGTTCAGTCTAAAACAAAACAAATTTATGTCCTAAATTTACATCAAGAAAGGGAAAATAAAATGCACTCTAATATTCCAGATCATATTTTTGCTAAGTGTTCTTTTCAGTTAGAGACATGTACTTCAAAGAAACACATACCAAAGAATGAAAACGAATTTCAAATTATGTTTGTCTGAAGTGGATTACAGCAAGAGGGTATATTTCAAAATCCATTACGCAAAACACATTAGATAAAATTGGATAAAATGCTGCTACAAATAACTTGTGTAGAACCTTCACATCACCACAATTACAAATATGCACGTGTGTGTGTGTTTGTATGGTTCTGTAAACCCATATAGGTATATGCCTGCTGTGTATGCGAATGTACAATGCAGCTGTGCATATGTCTGTGTGCATGTATGAGTATGTGTGTATATGTATGCATGATTGCGTGTGTGTGTGTGTGTGTGTGTGTGTGTGTGTGTGTGTGTGTGTGTGTGTGTGTGTGTGTGTGTGTCTGCGTCTTCATGTGAGAGGGCTAGACAGAAGAGCGAGACTAAAGGTAGATCTGAAATATGTGTTCTTGACTGCCATCCTCTTGACGGCAATTCATTAAATCCTACAGAAAATCTGTTTCCAGTAGATTTTTTGATCCATGATCATAGCATTTAGTTAATTATTTGTTTTGCATTTATTAATTCTTTTTTTTTTCTGCCTGCTCTGCTCTCTACATATATTTTTCTTAATCTGTTTGAAGGGATGATAGTAATCAATGATCTTAGTGCACCTATGGTTTGAATTACTTACTGAATTGTATTTATCATTTACTAGAGATTTTTTCCTTTGCTTTTTATGTGGCACTGCTCTGTCTGTCTTTTTGAAGATGATTGTAATGCATAGGGAATGTATAATATTGTAGTCTGCTCCCTTTTTGTCTCCTATTTCTTACTGTATTGTTTGGACCTGGTCTTCTTGAGCCTTAACAGAAAATGGATTATACCTGCAGGATGTTACTAGTTAAGAATATATTTTTCTCCAGCTTGCAGTTATGCCACAATCAGTTATTTAAAGCAACAAGAGGACTGCAGTGCATTCATGTGTATGGTTGTTGCAGGAAATGTTGCCCTCCTCAACCACCACCAAAACTGAAAACACAATTTGGTGTTTACTGTTCAGATTACTTTTATCCTACGAACATTAAACTGTGATTCTTATCCAGGACTGTGACTGGATGTCATGCTGTGAACTATATAAGATCTGTAGCAACATCCTTCTATCACAAACAAGTAAATTGTGGTTGCTCTGGAGAGCTAACTTCAAATGTTGAAGTTTTTTTTTTTTTCAAAAGAAACAGCAGAGTAACAGAAACATAGCTGGCTTTAGGCACCAGCAAACCCTGTGGTCACTGGGGGCCCCCTGTTCTTGTGGGGCCCCCAACCATAGCAAGTTTATCTTATTCTGATATTTTGTAACATGTCTGTCAAACAGTCAAAAGCTAGTACAATAATCTGGTATACTTAATAAACCAGGTGGGTAATAAGCTTTATTTGTGTCTCCTTTAAAATTCAAAGAAAGATATCTCTGGTTACAGTAACAGTGTTTTATCAAGCAACTTGCTTCACAATTCCATTAAATATTTTATCACTGGCATAGTGCCCCTGGCTTAGTTAAACCCTGCTGGTGGACACTGCCTCCACTAAAACTAACAACATTACCAGCTTTAGGTACCTGCAATACCCATGGCTGCAGTGAGGGGCCTTAATCATCCTTGCCTGTGTGGAGGCCCAACAGAAGCTGCTGCTGGTTGAGGAAAATGAGAAGAAAAATGTATTCATTTCCTGTTTATGCACTTTAACCCGAACAGGGAGGTGATATGACCCTGTTAGGATAAAGCTAATTATGAACATCAGCAAGATAAGCACTAGACAGATGAAAAGCCCAGAGTGACTGATCTCAGTGCAACCTTGGATTTTATGAAGAGCTTATACTTCAAATCTATAGGGATTGTTTTCCTTTTCAGGGAAGTTTATAAATACTAGTAGAAAACCAGATACTATAACTCTCAACTTTTATGCTGAAGAATTCAGTGCAGTGCTAAAAATAATAGCAGAATAAAACTCAAAATCAGGAACACATTTTAAATATTACTCTAATTCACTTAAGAAGTTAATAAAAATAACACATTTTGCATCAGCATGCATTTTTGGACAACAAGAAATATAAAACTTTGATGTTTGGATTTATTGACTGCCTGTAATCCTGTATGATTTACCAGCATATCAAACTTTTTTTCAAAGACAGAGCAAAATTATAAGCAAAATCAGGGAAGGTCTGTGAAATCAGGTACAGTGACATATATGCATTACTCCTCAATGAGGTAAAGAAAAGTGACTTATCCCTCCTGCTGTTTGGCAACTGCTACACAGCAATCATTGATCTAGTGTGGCAGTACCAGTTGTGACTCCCGCCAGTGCCAACAATATGCGACAACCTTTCACTGGGCCAGTAATAAAGGAGCCTGAATCCTCACCACTGACACCGGTGGGAGACCGTTCACTTTGAGAGAAATAGATACACTCAGTATTTCCAGATGCAGCTCTCTGCGCCAAGTACAATTTCCCTTAAGAGCACACGGGGAACACAATCATCCCAGGGTCTGTACAAAGCAGTTTGATATTCAAATGCCATACAGATCCAATACATTTGTAACACAATCATCTTGTACACATCAGTTTGATATTCAAAGGATATCATTATTTACAAAACTCTAGCTAGCTATGCTAGCACTAGCCCATATCTTCACACCAGTGTTGCACAATTTCTTCTGGTTATCAGTAAAACATGCAGCTAACAAGTAATTGAATTTCAAAAGTTAGGCATAAAGTATATCACACAACATTCAGACTCTTAGATCTTTTAGGAGTCTCCCCAGGCAATATAAATGGATACAGGGGTATCTTAATCATCCTTGGCTGTGTGGGGGTCCCACAAAAGCTGTTGTTGGTTGGGGAAAAATAAGGAGAAAATTATTAATTTCTTATTATCTTCTTTAACCTGAGTAGGGCTGTGATATGACATTGTTAGATTAAAGGCCTCTGCTCTCAACTGTACCCATTCTGAAACCAGCCTTGCTCAGACTTGTGTGTACAGAAAACTGCTGTATGTTGTGTGTGTGGGTGTGGGGGGGTTGAATATTGTATGGTTATTCCTTCTTTAACTTTCATCACAGTCAAACCTTAGAGATGTTTGGGCTGAGGACAGTGTGGTCATTGTTTCTTTTACTTTTCTCACAGATCTCAGAATTATACAAAGAAGGTTACTATAGCTTGTGTAGGGACAGTATACTGTGTAAAAGCAGCGAAGTAGAATATATTACTGGTATGATTATTTTTGTTTTCACTTTCCTCACAATCACACATAAGCCACATATACAGGTGGCTGCCATTGGAGGTTAGGAGCCAGAAGTGAGGAGGCATTCTACGTATATATGTATCAGTAGTCACTTAAAATACATGACTGTGGCAATTTAAACCTCTGCTTTTATCCCAATCTAATACCAGAGGAATGTATAGGCAGTGACTGTTTTTTGTGAGGAGTTAGGGAGGCAGGCAGTATTCCAATATAAGACCTGCATATTCTCACAACAATTTCTTTTTTTAGTTTATTGTTAACTACTGTTTTGTCAACCTTGAACATTAAGCCTTGGGCACAACTTATATCTTCCTTGAAATAAAAAAAAAATTGTTCTTACTCATGATTTTTATTTTGGCCAACATTGGATTAAAAGGTTGGGAAAATGCTCTAAAATGTATCTCAGAGTATCTAGAACATGAGCTTCTTGGGCCCTGGCTTATTTGAGTTATTTCTTAAATGGTTATTACTGTACTGGTTTGGTCAGGAAAGGTTATGTTGAAAGGATGTAAGGAAAACTTAAGCTGAACAACAGCGAATTTCTTTCCTTAATTATAATTTCTGTTCAAGCCATCTTTGAATGAAAAGGTTATGTAAAATGAAAAAAAAATGTTTAAATGCACTTCAGAGCATAAAGAAAGCTATAGCTATTTTAAAAAGCTAAAGTGTAACACAAAATGTGTGAAAAGGAAGACTAAAAGTAATGTGCATAGTATGAGGAGCCAAAGATGGGAGGAAGCAGAGAAGAGGACTAGAGTGTGTGTGTGTGTGTGTGTGGGGGGGGGGGGGCGGGGCCTGAAAAGTTGACCTAGGTCACCATTTCATCTAAATCCAGACCTGTATATAGAGTTGTTGTAATGCATCATTGTTGTAACTAAATGCCAGCAACTGTAAATGTCCCATTGTGAAATGGACGAACATAGTGTTGTACATAATGTAAAAGCATTGTAGCTACAGGTGAGTCTGTGTGTACCACTCCTAAAAGTTCATAGTGTAAACTAAAAGGCTGCTTAGGATAGATGGCAGTGACACAGTGATACTAGATTAGAAGTGCTGAGGTGGGCCACGAACTTGACATTTGCTGGGGGCCCGAAAATGCTAACACCAGCCCTGAACAGAAAACGTAAATTAGAGTTTTTCTGTGCTCAAAGCATGGGTTCTAAGATAAAAGTATTTATAAAGGGATCTAGTTATATTGCTGCACTCTTTTTAATGTGGAGACTTCAGAGTGATTCAGCATTGCTCCATCAGTGCTATTCAAAGGGAAGACAGTAAGGTCCACTTCACCAATAAGCATGAGAACATCAGTATGAAGTAGGGATACTGACTATACAATTATCAATTAATAATGTGGGGCTCCTGGACAAAGAATTTTAGAATAACAGTCGTGGATGTGGGGGGAACCGTATAGAACAAGCTTTACCAAGTAAGTCAGGGATGTTGGAGAGGTGGCCCTTGGCAATGAGAATTAATTACTGTGACAATGAATCTAAGTACTGTATAGTCATGGTCTGACTGTTGTCTTCTGATCAGAATCCATAAATAAATAATATTAAATTATAATGGAGTTGCATGGAGTTAAGCAGGAACATTCATATGGATGTGTTAGATGCCACTGATTTATACCACTCTTGCACAGAATTACTTTATTCCCAGTAAGAATGCATAGTTTACATTATTACATGAGATTCATTTTTTAATTTGTTTATTAATTGTTTATCTCCTTTATTCCATTCAAATTTCCATTACCAGATTTAAAGCATGTCACATTTCTATAATGGAAGAAGTAGACAATGAGCCTATTTAGTTTGCTCTGTAAAGTGTTTTAGCATTCTACTTCATATTCATTCTTCTTTCCTTTCCACTCCCTACTACTGCATGCATTTCATGCATTTTTGAATGTCCCTGTGAGCTTCTTCTCCATGGCCCATTACAGTAATCTATTCCATGAATACCTTGTCAGTGAAGAAATAATTTTCCACATCCACAGATTAGTTAAATCCCTACAATTTGCTTGCTGTGATCATCTCTCCTGTTTGGAGTGACCCTTTACGTCTTTCTAATATAATATTCTACAATCACATAATATGCTACCATCTCTTCTGTTTTGCATTGAGACGAACCCCAACTACTCATCCTCTGGTCATAACCTTTTCCTTTAATCCCATGTTCTGCTGTAGCTGCTTTACTTTGAACTGTTTCTAGCTGTCTGATGTTCCTTTGCTTGTACATCCTATAATACACCACACAATAATAAAAGTGTGGTCTGCCCAGGATGGACTAGAGAAATAGCATTACTTACTTGTTTCTACAACCTACTCCTCCTGTGGATATAACCTAGCATTCTGTTCACTGCCACCATAGCCCCCTCATCTGCCCATCTTGTTGCAATTTGGATATGATAAACATACCTTCATCATTTTCTCATTCTTTTGTCATCAGTTCCACTTCCCTAACTGATACTTCATTCAGAACATTGTGTTGGTTATGAAACTACTCTGATTTTCCCTAGACTGAACATTACCTGCCATCTTCCTCTCTATTTGTTTGACCATTCCTAACCTTTCCTTTTTTGAAATCTCCCCAATCCTTCACTGTTCCAACTACCTTGGTATTATTGGTAAAGAGGCTGCTTATGCTTTCTGTCTCATCAGATGTGTTCAAAGTGTACATATTGAAAGGTACTTGAACCAGGATTGGCCCTTCGGTTGCTCCACTTATTATTTACATTATTCCTGACATTGTCCTTCTCATCACAGCCAGCCATACCTTCTCTATCAACTGTGCCACTGCCCATGTCCTGGACCTATATCACATCGTTGAACAACCTAGTCAGTGAATGCCTCTTCATTGAACTTTATTTGTCAAAACCTTTATCTGTCGAATGATCATTTAAGCAAAATTTTTCCCCAGGGAAAATAACCACTAGGCCAACTACTGATCATCACAAAAATAACAAAATGAAACCCACTCAAGTGGGGGTGGCTATGCCCACCACACACCTCAATACACTCCATAATTAAATATACTGTCTCTGGGATTGTACTAGAGTGGAGAAAAGGGCAAATTCCCAATGAATGCCCACTGTTTTTTCCCCTGGGAAAATTATTTGCTAAAATGATCATTTGACAGATAGAAGTTTCGACAAATAAAGTTTGATGAAGAGGTATTCACTGAATAGGTCATTTGATGATGCGATATAGAACCCCATGTCTACAGCTTTCATCCTACCCACAGTACATGAAGTTATCATAGCACTTGTGAATAACACAGACAAATTGGTAAATTCCAAATAGATTGTATCACTCAATAGTTTCTTGAGCCATTCTCATGCACTCTAGTCAAAAACCTGGATCAGAATTAATGGGTTTCTCAGTTTGACCATAAACCCTGTTCATTGTTATTCTGGAGATCTCTGTACTATAGGAAAACAGATATCCTTTCTCTTAAGATTCTCACAGTAATTTTCACTGATGCTACTTTTACATTAACTGGCTTGTAGTTCTCCAGAATTTTCCTGCTTCACCTTTCTACAGCCTTGCCATCATCTTTCCCTCAAGCACCATCAGGAGATTGACCAGCACACACAGGCCAAATTACATTTATTTACTTTTTATTTTGTTCATTTGTTAGATAGGTAATTCTACTGGAAACAAGTGCCTCTTCTCAGGAGTAAGTTGAGAGCAATGTTTGATTAAATTATTGCTCGGTCAGAGTCACACAGCAGACAAGCAGAAATGAAGTTCATTGGCAGCTTTTGTAGCCGTAATCCTCTGATCTAAACTGCCAGACCATTGCTGAGCTTCTGGTATGCAGACCATTTGGGCCAGTACTTTTCCTCTCTTTGACTTCCAGTTTTCTTCTACCTCCTCCTGCTCTAACCTGGTCTCTGACTGACCATTGTTCTCCTTACCATCCAGTGCTGACCCTGGTTTACTCTCCCTCCTTCCCAGCGCAGGACCATTTTTTTTCACTTTCTTCTGGAAAGCCTGAGGCAAATGTTGTCCCTTCTATATCTGTCCCACCCTTTCTTTTCCTGCTATACATAAGTAGCAGCCTTTCTGTCCCCCTTTGGACCCCTTCTTCTATTCATTTTGTAGTTAAACCTTTCATGCCCTCACCTTCTTTGCAGGTCCTTTAGTGCTTGCACTTCACTATTACCTCCCTTCTGCCTTTCATATGTTGATCTTGCACCATAGTCATTGGAATCAGCCTCTTACATAACCACATAGCCTTCTCCTATTTTTCCATGTTTGACTCCTTCTCATTTTTCCTGTTGTTTGTATTTCTTTCTATTTACTTACCCATTGAGAACTTCTGCCTACCTGTCCTCATAGTCCTCTTGATCCCTTCTGCCTCCTAATGTTCTTTCCTTTCCCTCCACCTTGTTATGTACTTCTCTTTCTCTTCTGTTCTGTCCTATAATGGCACCATGTTCATTCCTCTTTTGCTCCTTATCAGCCCCTTATGTTTGTCTGAGTATCCATTTATGCAAACTTTTCTACACCACTCAGATTAATGTTACATTAATGTTATAGGTTTCCTCTTTTGGTCTGCTCCCTTTCTTCACTTGTTACTGTTGTCTGTCCCTTTTCCTCCATCTTTGACTCCTTCTCATTGCCATCTCTTTCCTGAACTCCTCACTTATTTTCCATTTTCTTTCCAGTAGGTGTCTGACTTACATCTACCTACATGCTTCTGTCTTTTACTTGTCTTCTTTCTACATTTTCCAATCCCACCTTATCTCCTGGTCTACTATGACCCTTCCTCTCCAGCTGTGATACTGGTGCACTGTCCCAGCAATCAAGGAACCTCAAACCTCACAGTAACACCAGTGAGGGGCATCCACATTGGGAAGGATAACAAGTACACACACAATAAAGTACACTTTTCCTTAAGAGCACACAGAGATCACAGGCAGTATGGGGTTGGTTTCTTCCTTTCTCTCCAGGACCCCAGTAAGACTCCCCACTGGCACAGCTATAGGGTATAGATCTCAGCCTAGTGGTCAAGCTAAAGCCTCCAGCACCCTCTCTGTCCAACCAGTGCTTCATGTCCCTGCCCACGTAGCTGACACACACACACTTTAAGATATGAGTTATATACAAACACACAGATGCTCCTGGGGAAGGCTGGCATTGGTTGTCCAGCTAAGACCCTTCCTGCCAGTCTATATGGAAGCTGCCACCAACCACTAATATCAGCTGCTAATAAGGCCCTTACCAAAGGGTGACCAATTTCACTGTGTAATATTACTGATATCCAAATAGTAAGTGTGACTGAGCAGCAAGACTACTGGAGTGGCCTTGTACAGTATCATTATATACATGCAGTGTACTCTAGAGCTTAAATTATGTCTACACAAAACAGCCACAGTTGAAGGCTCTAAAAATATTTAATAATACATAATAAAAACACAAGACAATACTTCTTACTACACAGTGCTAGTCAAGACTTCAGACATCACAGGAAAATGCTTAAAATAATACTGTAGAATAGTTCTGACATAAATATAGAACACAGCTAGACTAAACTTACTATTTTCTATCTTTTCCTAAGAGCAATCATAGTTCTAAATAAACTTACATATAGAGCAAAGGCAGAGTACTAGTGAGTTGTTGTCAGCTTTAGACAAAATCCAAAATGCTCTCTCTTTCTTTCTTGCTCTCTCTCTCTCTCTCTCTCTGAGATAATCTTTTAAATTGATAACACATCACTGCTGATTCATTTTAGATTACATCATTCTTCTCTGGCTCCCAGGCTAACAAAAACGCAGAGCTTACCATATATTTGATCTTGCACCTGGTCAGGAAACCACATCAATTAAAGACATTATATATGTAAAATCTAGCAATTAACTCTGGTCTCAAAACAATAGAAAGAATCTGCTGGTCCAGATATTACGGCTCCCAGTTCTTCCAGCAGGGTGCACTGTTGTTGCATTTTTGACATTCAACATTTAACACAAGTTTCTTACATTTAAGAGAACAAGCCTGTGGCTTATATTAATATTTACAAATGACAGAATTATCTACAAAATTATATATATCTAGTCTGGCAGACTTCACAACCCCCCCCCCCCCCCGGAGAACTCAAGCTAATTTTTCAAGTGACCCTTGAGAAACGTTCCTTGAGAGGGTTAGGTCCTAGTATACCTTACTCCATGCCCTGTCTTGACAGCCCATCTGCATTGGTTTTGCTAAACCCACTGCGGTGCTGCACTGACATATCATATGCTTCCAACCCTAGGCTCCATCTTAGCAACTTGGCATTTTGCTGGCTGGCTTGATGTAACCATGTTAGGGGAATGTGATCTGTAACTGCACTGATTTTTCTTCCATACAGATAAGGCTAAAGTTTCTGCAGTGCCCACACTATGGCTAGACATTCCTTTTCTACAGCTGCATAGCATTTCTCCATGGGTTGAAGCATACTACTGTTCTTCCAGCAGAGTGCACTGTTGTTACATTTTTGACGTTCAACATTTAACACAAGTTTCTTACATTTAAGAGAACAAGCCTGTGGCTTATATTAATATTTACAAATGACAGAATTATCTACAAAATTCTATATATCTAGGCTGACAGCCTTCACATACCCCCCCCCCTTTTCTGGAGAACCAAGCTAATTTTTCAAGTGACCATTGAGAAACTCTGCTTGAGAGGGTTAGGTCTGTCTGAGTATACCTTACTCCATCCCCTGTCTTGAGAACCAATCTGCGTTGGCGTTGCTAACCCCACTGTGGTGCTGCTCTGACATATATGCTTGCAACCCTGGGCTCCATCTTGGCAACTTGGCATTTTGCTGGCTGGCTTGGTGTAACCATGTTTGGGGATTGTGATCTGTAACTACACTGAATTTTCTTCCATAAAGATAAGGCTAAAGTTTCTGCAGTGCCCACACTATTACTAGACATTCCTTTTCTACAGCTGCATAGCATTCCTCTCTGGGTTAAGCCTATGACTGAGATAAACCACTGGGTGCTCTTCTCCCTCTGAAGAAATCTGGCTACGTACAGCTCCCACCCCATGGTTCAAAGCATCCACCTGCACAACAAATTCTTTGCTGTAATCAGGACGGGCTAACACAGGGTGTCCTCCCAAAGCTTCTTTAAGCTTCTGGAATGCCTGCTTACAATCTGTGGTCCACAATACCTTATCTGGCCTGTTTTTCCTTGTCAGGTCTGTGAGGGGAGCAGCTATGGTGCTATGACTGGAGACAAACTTTCTGTAATACTTTGTTGTCCCTAAGAATGCCCTCACCTGCTTTTTGGAAACAGGTGCAGGACATGCCTGAATGGTTTCCACTTTGGCAGGTTCTGGCCTGATCTTACCACTCCCTACTCTATATCCCAGGTAGGAGACCTCTGCCATACCCATCTGACATTTGCTCGGCTTAATGGTCAACCCTGCCCTCTGTAGTCTGCCTAGCACCTCCGTGACATGTTGAAGGTGCTCTTGCCAGGAATGGCTGTAGATGGCAATATCATCTAGGTAAGCAAGGGCAAACCCTCCTGCTCCTGCTAGGATATAATCTACCAGCCTCTGGAAAGTTGCTGGAGCATTTTCCATCCCAAAGGGCATCTTTGTGAAATCATACAAGCCAAAAGGAGTCACAAAGGCTGACCTCTCCCTACCACTGGGAGTCAGACACCTGCCAGTAACCCTTGGTAAGATCAATGGTGGTAAGATATTTAGCCCCAGCCAGCTAATCTAGGGCCTCATCTGTTGAAGGCATGGAGTAAGCATCTGACTCTGTGTGACTATTTAATTTCCTGTAGTCCACACAGAACCTGGTGTTGCCTCTTTGGCACCATCACCACTGGGGAGGCTCGGGTACTGTTGAACTATTTAATTACCCCTAGTTCCAACATCTCCTGTATCCCCTCCCTCAGAGTCTGTTTCACGCTCTCAGGCACCCTATAAGGTGGCTGCCTAATAGGCCTTTGGGTTCCTGTATCCACCTGGTGCTGCACCAGGTGAGTGCACATTGGGAAGGATAACAAGTACACACACAGTAAAGTACAATTTCCCTTAAGAGCACACAGAGATCACAGTAGGTCTGGGGCTGGTCTCTCCCTTTCTCTCCAGATCCCCAATAAGACTCCCCACTGACACAGCTATAGGGTATAGAACTCAGCCTAGTGGTCAAGCTAAAACCTCCAGCACCCTCTCTGTCCAACCAGTGCTTCATGTCCCTGCCCAAGTAACTCACACACACACACACACACACACACACACACACACACACACACACACACACACACACACACACACACACACTTTAAGAAATTGGTTATATACAAACACACAGACGCTCCTGGGGAAGGCTGGCACAGGTTCTCCAGCTATGCCCCTTCCTGCAAGTCTATACAGTAGTACCAGCTGCCACCAACCATTAATATCAGCTACTAATAAGGCCCCTACCAAAGAGTGACTAATTTCACTGTGTAATATTACTGATATCCAAATAGTAAGTATGACTAAGCAGCAAGACTATTGGAGTGGCCTTGTACAGTATCACTATATACATACAATGTACTCTAGAGCTTAAATTATCTTTACATAAAACAGCCACAGTTGAAAGGTTTAAAGCTAGTTAATAATAAATAATAAAAACACAAGACAATACTTCTTACTACACAGTGCTAGTCAAGAGTTCAGACATCACAGGAAAATGCTTAAATAATACTGTACAATAGTTCTGACATAAATATAGAAAACAGCTAGACTAAACTTACTACTTCCTATCTTTTCCTAAGAGCAATCACAGTTCTAAATAAACTTACATATAGAGCAAAAGCAGAGTTGGTGAGTTGTTTTCAGATTTAGACAAAATCCAAAATGCTCTCTGTCACTCTCTCTCTCTCTATCTATCTGAGACAGTCTTTTAAATTGATGATACATCACTGCTGACTCATTTTAATTACACCATTCTTCTCTGGCTCCCAAGCTAACAGAAACCCAGAGCTTAATATATCTTTGATCTTGATCCTGGTCAGGAAGCCACAGCAATTAAAGACATTCCTCCAGATTTACTAATCTTCCGTGCAGTACTAATGTAGTCCTGCATGGAAGTGGCAGTTTAGGAGGAGGACAGCAGCGTGTCATGCATATTAATGAAGGTGTGCTGCCTGACCTCCTAATCCTACACGGAGCATAGACGAGTGCAGGGGGCATGTCTGAGAGCAGACCTCTCAGAATAAACATGCTCCTGCAGAGTAGAACAGCAGAAACAGTAAATAAGTTAGTGAGACTGTTCATAGGTGTCTGCATATCCCCACCAGCAGTCCCCCATGTGTACAACAGGAACAGTACATATAAATAAAATGAAGAAACACTTTTATTTTTTTTTAAAAACCCAGAGAACATCTAACCATAGGTGCATGGGTTTGCCCATTGCTTAGCTATGGTTAAAGAAGTTGAAAAGGCTGAAGAGGATAACAAGGAAGATATATGCAAATGAAGCAGCACAGCAATAGTGTAGTGGTCAGATCCTCCGCCTAATGAACAGGCATTCCCAGTTTGAGTCCCACAGCAGCACATACCATTTTCTATGTGAAATCTGCATATGAACATTTTTTGACATTCTTTTGCAGTATAGCCTACTAAACAACATTTAAATGTGAACCGGAGTACTGCATTAAATGCACATGTGAAATGTCAGTGTCATAATGAATAAGGCACTAGTAAGCAGGTTTAAGCACAAATAAGCAGTAGTAAGCATACATAAGCACTAGTAAGTGTGTTTAAGTGCATTTGTGCAGGGGTAAGCATTGCCTATAGAGATTAAGCAAAGTAGAAGCTAACTGAATGTAAGAAACTATAACTGGAGGTTAGCATTGCTTAGCTCTGCGCAAACCCGTGCACACCTGCATACAACTGATTTAAAGTGCCTTAATCACTCTATACCCAACAGCCCTTGTTCTGCCCAGCAACAAAATAAACAGCTTCTGCAAGGCTCGAACTCAGGACCCTGTACATCGCAGTCACAGTAGTTAACCACTAAGCCATCATAGCAATACATATAAATGGGGTATCAGCAAATTAATCCTCACCACAGGAAAATCAAATCAAACATGTGAACAGAGTCTATGTACAGTGTGATGTTGTATAACCTGCCACAGAACATAAATATGCGAACTGGAGTACTGCAGTAAGCATAGATTTGAGGTGTTATTGTTATAAAGTGTAGAAGTCCCCAGGTCCCCATACAGTGTATGTACACATGAATCACGGATACCAGACACATATATAACCTGTAATGAATAATAAATCACTGCCAAAAGTCAAATATTGTGCTAATTAACTATTAAGCAATACCAACCGCAGCACAGCTCAACTTAGTAAGTGTAAGCAATGTGTAGGGAAGCCAGTTTAATCTGCCCAGTGGTATACCTCATTAAACAATGCCAACCTTAGGTAAGCAGATTTGCCCATAGCTTAGCATTTTCAAATCCGGCCAATCACGGAAAAGTGAGGGAAATCGGCCCTACTTAAACCCAAGAGGCGGGAATACAGCTCATAACTGGTTGTAGCTTCCCCTTGCAGACACTATGGCAGTAAGGGGAGAAGGAGTGCGCTTCCAGGCACAGCATTGGTAAATCCATGAGTCCAAGGTCATGGCTGGACTCGTAGTTAAAGACCATGCACAGAGACTGCTGCAGGATCAGTACCAGGGCTCCCAATATAAGGCGGAGGCCTGGGGCCATCTCGCCCGTGACCTCGCCAGTGCCACTGGCATACCCCAAACTGGTGAGCAGGTCAGGCACCACTATGCCGACCTGAAGCGGCAGAAGGGGGACCTCTTGGAGGAGTGGTTCCAAGAGGCTAGAGCATCAGGGGATGTCCCAGCTGTAAGTATCAGTCCACTACCTGTTTAATAATGTCCAGCTCAGGTATATCATGGATAGGTATGGCTAAATATTCCTCTTATGTCCCCCACAGCTGCAATAGAGTGGGCTGTGAACCAGGAGGCCACATCTGACGCCTGGCACAGTTGCAACGCGAGGCAGGTCAGTAATACTCATGCTTTTACTGTCATAGGAAATAAAAATAAAAGTAGTAGTAAAGTAATTGCTAGTATAAAACCTGTAATGTTCAAGGCAAGTACTGCATACACTAGAGGATATGGCAGGAAGAGTCTATTATTGTTAGTATGGCAATAAAATTGTAATACCATGATAAAACAGGTCTAACAGCTGGACTGTATGTGTATATTCTGGTATCATATGTTAATGTAGATTTGCAATCATGTAATACTACTGTAGTATAAAGCACTGTTACCCACACCATGCACCATAATGTGAATGTGTAGGAATGCCTGTATATGACAGGTATAATCCCCAGAGGTCATTTAGTACAACTGAGAGACACATAGACAGTAAACAAGGGAATTGCAGACAACAAAACCTGAATAGCACATGCAACTGAGAAGGTAACTGTTGTTTTATTAGCATACACAGCCACGGTTTGAATCCTGCCAGTGATAGTAGTCTGCATACAGAATTATACACCATGACTGTACAGATATGTCCAGACTGTCTATTAAAGGGGCCCATATCTAATGACTATCAACATGTCCCCCTGAGAAATCAGTGGGATGATCCCGGATGTATAGGCAGCAAAAACAGGGAATACAACTGATTGACACACATCTATGACAAAAAACCTGGCACAATAACAACTCCACAATACCTTATGTGACTAAGAAGCCACGTATGTCCCATTCACACCCCAACCTGTTAAGCTGCGGTCAGAGTGTGTACAGTAACAGAGTGAGATGTATGTTCATAATACTAATGCATAATCTGGACCCTTGTGTGGCAACAGTCAGGTAGTGCTAACAAGCATTGCTCCCACAGGTACATTGGATATGAACACAGTGCTGTGAAATACAGACCAATATAACCTGTACTTGTACCATCCACCCCGGTATTGTAGGGGATTGTGAGTGTTGCAGTTTCTCTGAATAATAAAGTATCAGTGGTCACTGTTGGCCACACTGTGTACATAATATAACGGTGTAGGAAAGCATGTATATGTGTGTGTCAGGTCACTAAAGGTGGAAGACTGCAATAGTCTAGATATGTCCAGGCATACCAGCGTGTGGTCAACACATGGCCAGATTCTGTGCAGAAAGAGTTGGATAGGATATTGCAAAACATCAACTTGGAATCCCACCGTATGTATGCAAACAGTTAGTGTTAACAAACATTCCCTCCACGGGTATACCAGGTAAGAGGTCTATACTGCAGATAAAACAGGTTCATGTGTAATGACGTTGACAGCCATATCAGTGTCCAATATAGGTCTATACTCTATAGGGTAGTGTAGTAACACTTGTAAGGTACAGATGACAGCATTGACTAGGAAAGTAATGTGGAGTACAGGAATATACTACTTGTTAACTGGCAACTTTCTCTCACCCTACCTGATCTCCAACAATAATCAACATACCCACCCCAACTGGTATGTACTGACTCTGATAATGGCCAATCATTTGATAAATATTCTAATGGTTCCCATGCATGCGCCATATTGAATTATTCCAGCATTGTTGGCATGGTGCCATCAATGTATCTGCATGCTGTTCGTATTACCACTGTGGTCCCATATATGCATATGCTCTGCTTGCTATGCAACTGTTCCGTATCTGGTGTCTGGATTAATGGGAATATCTATACATGCTGTTATACCTAACCCTGGAATGTGTTGACTATAACTAACCCATATATGATGTTGAAATCTAAACACTATAGCAAGCTTGAGAAGGCCGGTCCCGGCAGACCCACCTGTCCCACCTCAGCTGGCCGAGGCACCAGCATGTCTGGGGCCCAACCCCACAACTCCCTGTCGGTTGGTCCTGCACCACCTTCAGGTGGAACCACCTCAGGGGATGGGGCTCACCCCCCCCTGGGAGTGGGCATGGACAGGCACCTGTCACCTGTGGCCAGGGCGAGTTTGTGGTGCGTAGAGCGATCAATGACCAGGTTGGTGATCTTCTACTCCAGCTTGAAGTCCACATGTCACAATTAGAGAGTCAGGCTGGCTCTGCGGCTCAGCCCCCAACACAACCACCTCCGGGGCTGTGAAGGTGCAGTGGTGACTACCCATGGGTGGGGACCTCAGTCCCACTTTTACCACTAGGGGGCTTGTGGGCTTCCAATATCCCAACACCCCTCCCCATCAAGGTGTTTACCCCCACATGTGTCATATACTGCCCCTGTATGCATCTTGTGCATCTTGTCTGTTAACCAACCCAACCTACCTCCCCAAATATACCTACTACCCCTCCCCAACATACCACTCCCACCTGAAAATAAAAAGGGCAATCTGTTCCCACAAAAAATCTCCCCCCATAAAATGCATGTCATTGCTGGAACCTGTGTCTAACAGAGCTCTTTTCAAACTATCTGGAAATATACAGAGCTAAGTATATTTTTTGGTTCTTCAGAACTGTGTACTGTAAATTGTTGCTTGACTAATTTTATTCAGAGTTGTGTCCTGTTATTTTTGATTCACTGTATAGTTTTTCAGATCTCTGCTGAAAGTGCTTTGCCCCACCTCCCCCTATTTTCTGCTGTGTCTTAAGTTGGTATAACTGTTTTTTACAGCTTGTGTCATCTGACTATCTGAAGGATTATTTGCATAATAACAGACCCTGTTAGTTAATAGCCTGCATATCATTGCTGGAACCAGTGTCTAACAGAGCTCTTTTCAAACTATCTGGAAATATACAGAGCTAAGTATATATTTCTGGTTCTTCAGAATTGTGCACTGTAAATTGTTGCTGGGCTAATTTTATTCAGAGTTGTGCACTGTTATTTTTGATTCACTGTATAGTTTTTCAGATCTCTGCTGAAAATGCTTTGTCCCATCTCCCCCTACTTTCTGCTGTGTCTTAAGTTGGTATAACTAGTTTTTCAGCTTGTGTCATCTGACTATATGAAGGATTACTTGCATAATAATAGACCCTGTTAGGTAACAGCCTGCATATCAATGCTGGAACCTGTGTCTAACAGAGCTCTTTTCAAAATTTGGTGGCTTTTACAGTTGCCCGCCCCACTGCAGATTTGATCTGGGCCACTCCCCCCAGTCCCATCTCTTTAACACATTCTACCTAATAAGCTCCTTCTGCACTTGTTTTTAGTCATTTTTAATTTAATTGCATTTTTTTAAACTGTCTTTGGTCTAATATTGCTACATACTCAAGTGTGCTAGCTTGCACTGCATTTGAATTGTTTTTACTGCTGTTTTAGCTACTTTTCTGTAAAAAAAAAACAAAACAAAACTGTAAGCCTGTTTCCTACCTTTCCTGTAAGTAGTGTAGTCCAGATACAGATTTGCTGTATCCAGGACTGTATGTAAGCTTCTAAGCCCCCCCAAGCCTTTTTGTGTTGGAGGGAAGCCTTCTAGCTTGTCAGTGGGAGTGGTAAGCAGTAGGTAACCTTTCTACCACACAAGGAGTGGTTCTGGCCCAGAAATTGTAGTTATTGGCTGTCTGGGCAATCTTTTCCATCTCTCTCAACTTTCTGATTTGAAAGCCCGCATTTGCACTTGTTTCTTTCCTGTAACTAGCCTAGTGCAGAGAGAGATTCTTAGTTTTAGCACTTGAATTTACTTATTTGTGCTCAGCACTTGTTCAGAATATGTTGTAAGCACTAAATAAGCTAATTACTATAGCAGTAAACCTTCCTCATTACCTTAAGGAAAAACTACCTCCCCAAATATACCTACTACCCCACCCTTTAGCACTTACTTTCCTCACTTGCTTAGAGGAAAAACAGCTCTTGTGCTCACTTTCCTCATTTATCTAGATTAAAATAGTTTTTTATTCAGTCATATCCAAGGGTCAGCTCCCAGTGTTTTCTTCTGTCTATCTGATGAATCTGGGCATCTTGGGGCAATGTAGAAATTGCCTCATGTACACAGACAGCCTTCTACTCCTACCACCCAACACTACAACCTATGAGAGATGCACTTATCTAGCCAAACTGGAGGTAAAGCTCTCTCCAACCAAGACTGAACTTGACATTCAAGAGGAGAAGGTAAACACTTGCACTACACCACACTTATCACATAGTCTCACTAAATCTACACCACCAAAATCCATAAATAGAAACACAAAAACATTCACGGAGGCTCTCAATAATAATCTGCCCAAGCAACAGAGACCTCCAAACAGAAACGCAAGCAACTTCCACCCCCCAACACAACCCAAATGACACATAGCCCACAGACTCAGTGTGCCATTCAACCACAGCCAATAAGGCAAAACAATGTATCCAACACACTAGTCATAGGTGACTTTATAGTCAGGCATACTGATGTCCCACTCACCAGGCTAAACAAGGAGAAGGTTACTGTCAGCTGCCTGTCAGGTGCCAGGATCCCCCATATAACCCACGCACTCAGGTCACTCCACAAGTACAAATATGACTCTGTCATTGTCCATGTTGGTGTGAACGACCTGAGACATACCTCCCTGGACTACATGAAAAGAGACATGGAAGAGCTCTCCGATCTTGTAGCCTAGACAGGTATGACCCTAGCCCTGTGTAGCATTCTGCCATCGCCCAGAATGATACCGCAATACAAGGACAAAATGATTGACTTCAACAATTGGCTAAGCTGCTGGTGTCATTCTAAGAAGATCCAGTATCTGTCTGCTTGCGATGACATGGTCAACAGACCACGATGCTTTGCCAGAGATGGCCTGCACATGTTGCCCCTGGGATTCCGGATACTGGCTAAGGCTCTTGCCGCCCCTATAGTGACTTTTTTAGGCAAGGTTCAAATGATAAATTTACCACCATAACAGGAAGAGGCAAGTAAAAACTGAGGGTAATGCTACTCAATGCTAGAAGTCTAAATCTCAAAATACACTCACTCAAGGCACTCCTTAAAATGGAGAACATCGATATCTGTGCAGTGACTGAGACCTGGTTCAAGGCTCCAGAGAGCACCTCTGCACTACCAGGCTATAACTCATACCACACTTTTCGTCCATGTAACCTGGACCGGAACACCAAAGGCAGAGGTGTGTCCATATTCATTAAGGATATCCACACCTCCAGGCTAGTTGCTCAGCATAATGCATCTGAGGTTATCCAAGTGCAACTAACTCTGGGCAAAACTGCAATCCAAATTGTAGCTTGCTGCACATCCCCCACCATGCCCCAATATTCCCACTCCTCTTTTCTTAATGTACTGGAAAATATTAGGGTTCAACCAAATACCCTAATAATGGGCAATTTCAACTACCCCACCATTAGCTGGGAAAACTACTCGTGTACCAACTCCTTCACACAATGCTTTCTGGAATTCATAAACTCAAGTGCTCTGGATCAACTTATCCACACCCGCACAAGGGGCAACAATATCCTAGACCTAGTCATTACCAACATGAGTGATCGGTGTTCCACACCTGAAGTCAACTCCTCATTGGTCCGATCTGACCATAAGCTAATTACCCTTGATATCCACATCCCACCCTCACCCCCACTAAGGACACCATGGTAAAAAATTTCTCCAAAGCCAACTTCATGCTTCTTAAGACAGAAGTGGTGAACTTCATGACACCCATGCAGATGGACAATACAGTTACGACTGCTGAATCCTACACAAATGCACTCTATAAGCACTTACACGAGTGCATGGATCATGCTATCCCAAACAGAACCAAGACGCTATCCTCCAAAAAAGGAAGCCAATCTGGTGGTCCCCTGCCATAAAACAACTGCACAACAGAAGGAAGAAATTCCTGCAAAAGAGAGTAAAATCCCATGAGTGGAGGAGCTCCCTGGTCAGCCTCAGTAAGAAGCCAACATCTCTTATAAGATCCTCCAAAGCTAGCTATGAAAACAAAATCACCACTGATTCTTAGGACAACCACAAAGAATTCTATAGCTATGTCAAGAATCTCAATGGCAACACCCAGATCTGCTCTGAATTACAGCACAACAGCATGAAAATTACACAACTAACTGATATTGCCAACATCCTGGCAGATAGGTTCAGTGCTAACTTTACCCCCATCACCCCCTAAAGAGGTGCACTCTCTAAAGCCAAAAACACAGCATCCATGGGACCGGACAATATCACAGGCTGCATTTTACATGAATTTCAGAACGAACTGGCTCCCCACCTAAGCACCATGTTCAGTCATAGCCTCACATCAGGCTTTGTGCCCACTGAATGGCATACAGCAACAGTTATCCCACTCCACAAAGGGGGAGCCACCACTGATCCCGGGAACTATCACCCTATTAGCCTGATGAGCCTGGTCTGCAAGGCCATGGAACTTATCATTATGGAACTCATAAACAAAGACATTGGAAACCTCCAAATTCTGGATCCCACCAAGTTCGGGTTTGTGAAAGACAGATCATGCCTCCTGAACCTAAGTGACTTCTTTGAGGCAGTCACCAAAGCCGTAGGTGAGAGTAAGGTGGTTCACACAGCCTATCTTGACCTTGCAAAGGCTTTTGACACCATCCCCCATTCTGGAATTATAGCTAAACTCACTAAACTGGGTATAAATCCCTACGTCACAAGATGGGTTGCCAACTGGCCAACTGACAGAAACCACACTGTAAAAGTTGCACAATCCAAATCTGACCTCAAACTAGTGACAAGTGGAGTACCACAGGGTTCAATCCTGGGACCTCTCCTGTTTGGTATCTACTTCTCTGAAGTACAGGCTAACACAGACAACCTCTGGCTAACGAAGTTCGCAGATGACTGCAAACTTGGAGCCATAGTCGAGTCCCCAAATGATGTGGAAATCCTACAGAAGGGCCTCACTGAGACAGAAGCCTGGTGTCAGAGCCATGGCCTCAAGCTTAATGCCAAAAAGTGCATTGTCATCCCCTTTGGTAAAAACTCTGTACCCATGAACTACTACTACATAGACAGCAGTCTACTTAACACCGAATGTGTGATAACAGACCTTGGGACCCAGGTGGACAGTAGTCTGTCCTTTGATAATCACATCGCCACAGTAGTCAGGAAGTCCTTCTACGTGCCACACCTCATCATAAAAGGGTTCTCATCCAGGAAAAAAGAGGTCATTGTTCCCCTCTACTCGGCACTCATTAGACCCATAATAGAGTACAACACCCCTTTTGGAATGTACCTCACAAGACATCTGCAGCAGCTGGAAAGGCTACAGAAGTACCTCACAAAAAGGATTACTGGCCTCAAACAGATGCCCTACACTGACCATCTCAAAAAACTCCAGCTTTACTCCGTATCGTATTGCCTACTCCGAGGTGATCTCTGCCTAACATATAAATCTATGTCAAACCCAGAGCTGTTGGACATGCTACACCTAAAGAAATCCCAATCCCTCCGAGCTACATGCTCTAGGGACCTAAACCTTGTCACAGCAATAAACAGGACATGCTGGAGGGATAGATTCCTGTCCCAGATACTTCCCATACTCTGGAACAGGCTACCCATCTATGTCAAGCAAAGTTCTTCATTAGCACTCTTCAAGAAAAATCTTGATGAGTGGATGGGAAATAGGAAATACACCCCAGGGATCACTTTTGTGTCTCTGCTCGACAGTGGCACAGGAAAATAACTTTCTTGGGTGGCGTAAGCCAGGGTCCGTGTTAGCTAGGCTTACGTAGGCCCTTGGGCTGATAGCCTAGTACCTACCTATGAACCTATGAACATAGCTGTCCACTTCGCACACATGCCCACTGGACACATGTAATCTGGTCTAATTGGCATCACAATGAATTATTGTTGTCCTCACCCCTCTTCCAGGGGTTCGAGTGTCCAAATCTATCTCCAAATACAGTGTATATGCACAGCTGTTGCTGTAGAAGAAACGGGCAGCTATGGACCTTCCATACACCCTTTCTGCACATCCCTAGCTATTTTCCCTACTGCCTTTCCCACGTTGTGCCCCTTTTTTCACCACTTTCCTATCAACCCCTTTTTCTTTTCTTTTAAAGAAATTAGCGCGGGGGTAAGTTGGCGCAAGCACTTTTAAGCAGCAGTAAGCGGGATTAAGCCTGTTTGCGTGGGTATAAGCAATGCCTACATGGGTTAAGCAATTCAGGAGCTAACTGACTATAAGAAACAGCAACCATGACTTAGCAGTGCTTACCATCGTGCAAACCCATGGAAACCCACTTACAACTCCTCAAAAGTGCCTTAATCACACTGTATCCAACAGACCTTGTTCTGCCTAGCAACAAAATAAACAGCCTCTGGTAGGATAAAATCAGGACCCTGCACACCATAGCCAAAGTGATTTACCTCTAAGCCATTTCAGATATACCTATCCTTGATGTATTCACAGACATATCGTATAGCCCAGTCATTCAACAGTACAGAGAATGTAGTCCAACATGTGGATGTATGTGTGTGAGTAAAATATTAATGATTAAACAGGTACAACATATTGATATATGTAGATATATATATATATATATATATATATATATATATATATATATATATATATATATATATATAGAAATATAGAAATATATATGAACATATAAACATGCAAATGCCTACATCTATAGATATATATGTTCACATCTATATGTCTAAATATATATGGCAGGTTATATATATGTCAGCAGATTTTATATATATATATATATATATATATATATATATATATATATATATATATATATATACATATACATATATAGGTATATACGGACATACATCTGCAGATAACAATGGGGGAAATAACAAAAACATATATGTCCTCATGCAATGTTAATGGGGTTGAGAGGCCCCACACAAATCTACGTCTGGTATGAATAGATATACCCCCCCAGCTAAGCACTAAGCATACCAGACAATGAATAGTACTTAATGCAGATGTATAGGTCAGCAGCCTCTATCTACATCCACACTCTGTACACAATCCCTAGGGGGTACAGACCCAAGTTGACACAATGGGATGTATCTGTTATATCTGAATTTACAAAAGATGGTGTCAACCGAAAATCCCTTGTCACAGACACTCCAATAAGTGTTCGAGCACCTCTGGTATAACGCAAATTTTATTCCATGAACGAGCAGTACTTCAAAAACACCAAATACTGACAGCACATAAAAACAAAAAGACAAAATAACGGTTAAGCGCTTTCACCCACTCGTATAGTGGGCTTCTTCAGAACATCTTCTCTTTACCATATCTCACGTTATATTTTAAATTTTGGCGCTAAAATCTATGGATACAATTTTAAACCTTGTATCCGTTGCCTTATACGCGCCTCTTAAAGCTATACCAACAGTTAATTTGTCTGACATACTAAACAATACTTAAATAATTATTTCTTTTCCTATAACAAATAATTCTAAAAAATAATTCTAAAAATGATTCTAAAAAATATATGTAAACTCAACATGAGTTATTACAACTAACTTTTGTGTATTAATGATAATATTGCTTCCCTATATGAACATTTTTGGAGACTGAATAAAGATTAACATCACGGACTTCACCTTTGACTTTTCCATTTGTGATGTTGATGAAGAAGTTAAACGTACAGGCACTAAACCGAAGAGAGTATTTCCTTTAAAAACTTATTCAACAGTTATTAACAGCTCAACACAACATAGTAAAGGTACTGTTCCTTCTACTAAGCATAATTTCAATCATTCAGTAAGAGCTGACTTGTCTAGCAAAGACAAACAGTTCAACAATTTTTTGATTACTGATAACAATTTTGATAAAATGACACAGAATCACAAAGAGGTCTCCACACATTCAGAAGATTTGGGGAGCCTTAAAGACATATTTTATTTGTTAGGTAAAAAATTGAAAGGAATAAATGGAATTAAAGCTGACAATGCATATTTGCAAAAATGTATTAACATGAAAATAGTCCCAATGGGACTGAGATTTTTTAAAGTACCTATGGGTATTACATTAACAGACAACAGTATTGCTGAATTTAATGCATTTTTTAACCAATGTGGTTTCAATTTTATGAGAATGCTCATAAAACATAATGGTGAAAAATTATGTAAATTAGTACAGAAAACAGAAATTTTAAATACCAAGATAACCAATGAGTTATTATTTTCTGAATGGGATTGACTATATAGTAAGCAATTCAATTTAGCTGAGAAATGGGTACAAAATATCTGTGCAAGGAAGCACAAAAGCATTTTAAGGGATTTAGAACAGTATAAGAAAGGCATGGTTTGTGAATGGCATAAACAAAAAGAAAGAGGTAAAAACATTGACAAAACACCTTATCAGGAATATACAGAATAATTTTTACAGGACAGGAATCAATATAACAAGGAATCCCATTTTCAGGGTCGATATCAAGCAGGGACAACCATACAGGAACAGATATCAACAGCAGTATCAGTCACCAGGAGGACTCAGGCAGAGGCAATGGGGGGGGGGGGCAATGGTAACAGACAGTTTGGTAGAAGTACACAGTGCTTATCAAGACATAGTTGTTCAAGAGAACATGCACACATAACTTTAACATTTACAATTTTTCAAGTTTAGATATACATAAGGCACATTTTAATTTATTGGCCAAGGGCATGAAATATATACCTAATACACATTTTGATGTGGTAGATTGTGTGAGCTCAAAAAATTCACCAGGAAAATGAATCTAGCATTTTTTTTTAAAGACAGCTTAAAGATAGAACAAATGATAGATATGAACAATCACAAAAAAGATAGTACTATCACGAAAAAAGCACATTTATACCACCTAGCCATCCTATGGTCGATACTTATTAAAAAATAGTGACAAAAGAGATTTACCAAGTATCCCATTATTCTCATAAAGCCAATATTATCAATTTAACAGAAGCGGAAAGGAAGACACTCAAGGCATTGCAGAATGATACTAATACATGGGTGATGAAGCCGGATAAGGGGGGGTGGTATCGTCATTTATGGTAGCATAAGATACACCAAGAAAATGTATGATATACTCTACTACTCAGGTAACTATGAATCTATCTCTATTAATGAGATGAATATATCTTATCAACGGATAAATTCATATATAGAAGAATTTTATATTGATGGTAGAATCACTAGTGATATTTACAAATTTTTGAGTGTCAAGTATCTGAGATTAGCCACAATGGTTGTCATACCAAAAATACACAAGGATACTAAAGACCCCCCTTTCCGGCCTATTATATCAGGCAGTAAATCCAAAGCATTCCCTATGGGAAAGTTTATAGATTTGAGGTTAAAACATGTATACAGTAAGATACCTCATATGGTTAAGGATTCCTGGGAGTTTCTAGGTACATATGCCACTGGTGCATGTAAGGAAGGATTGATATTTGTCACCATTGATGTTATAGACCTTTTTTCATGTATACCCAAGCAAGCAGGATTAGAGGCCCTTTGTAATAGCATCATTAAGCATACTGATTACAGTTGGGATGAGATATGCCTCATTACGGAATTGATGTCTATTGTGTTAGACAACAATTTCATATATTTTGAGGGTGAGTACTTGAAGCAGACCAGAAGGTAGCTATGGGAGCAGCTTGTGCTCCCATATTTGCCAACCTGGTTATGCTAGATTGGGAGGAGTCTATCCTATTTCCTAGTGAGTTCCTTAAGAGCATTAAATACTACTCAAGGTTTTTAGATGATATATACATCTTATGGGATGATATTAAAGAAAATTTAGTTGCATTCTTTCAATTTCTCAACACTACTAGTGATTATCTCAAATTCACGCACGCTTATAATACTGAAGGCATAGCCTATCTTGATACCTATATATACAAGAAGGATGGTAGCTTTAACTCCAGAATACACAGAAAGAAGACTTTTTCCAATGATTATTTGGAATACAGTAGTTGCCATCCACTCAATATGAAACACAACATCTTCAAAGGGCAATGCATACTTGCTGCCCGTATGACTTAAGATGTAAAGACAATGTTAGTGGAAATTAAATTTATAACTGAGTTGTTTCTGGAGAGAGGCTATCCATCAAAAATGATATCAGATATAGGACAATATGTAATTCAAGAATGGGGTACTAAGTATAAACCTCTATTAGGATCTGGTATTGAGACTAAACAGGTTAAGAATGTGTGGATCAGTTATGAAAATGAGACAACTTATCACCAGAGCTCTCTAATACTACAATACAGTCCAGTAGCAGACAAGGTAGTAAACATAATAAATACATTTTGGTATTTGATTTCTCGGGATTCCAGTTTATTGGAAATAATGGGTAATAGACCAAGAATTGTTTATAAAATGGGAAATAATATAAAAAATGTATTAGTCTATAAGACAGTATGTGTAGGTAAGGGGTCAAAGAATACTAATACTACTCATACCATTAAATGTGGAACATGCAATCAATGTAAATGCATATTTGAAAAGGAAAGGATGATTATTCAGAATGAATTAAAAACTTTAGTTAAATTTAAATATGGTAACTTTGTTGTTGTTGTGTCTTTCAGCTTTTCCTGGTTAAGGTTCGCCACAGTGGAACTCCAGTCCGCTAATGATTGGCAGTAGATTTTTAAGTGCCGAGTTGCCAGCCCTGATGCACAACCTTCAATGAAGGTACACCCATTCACGCATGTCTCCACATAGAAGACACTTTAGCTGAGAATCGAACAGGACAACATCTTACTGTGAGGTGACAATGCTACCGCAGCACCATATGGTAACTGTAGAACCAAAATGCTCATATACTGGGCCAAGTGTTGTGAATGTGCAAGTTATTATATAGGCAAGACATAGAGATGTCTTAGACAGCGAATATATGATCATATATACTGTATTAGGAAGAAAGATCCCACAAACGCATTATATAGACATATAGAAAAGAAGGGGGATGCACACAATTTTAAATTTGCCATTCTGGAAACAATTACAGTAGATCCTAGAGGTGGTGACTACAAAACTTTGTTGAGTTTCATGGAGGTTTGGTGGCAACTTTATTTAGATGCTACCACCCCACCAGGCCTCAATGATTACATTTCATGTAAACCTATCTCAGAAATGATCTAATTAATTAATTAATTATAAAAACAGGAGCCAAGGGGGAAAAATGTACTAATCATTAGAACAATATTAGGTTAATCATTCAGTTTTTCAATTAAGTAACTAGAACCACATTTTTATGTATTCCATTGCATTGTATTCTAATGACCAACAATTATTGTAGTTTCCTGGGTTTATATGTATTTATATAGTTTATTTAATCATTATTATAATGTATTTATTATCAATAGGTAGATTATATTCATTTAAACAAAATATATGTAGTGTAATACATTACAGTTATACATAGCATTTATTTAGCAGTAAGAATTGCTATCATACTATTTGTAAGAAATGCAGAGAGACATTGATTAAATATGATATTTATATGATAGGTTATTCAGTCTCCAAAAATGTTCATATAGGGAAGCAATGTTATCATTAATACACAAAAGTTAGTTGTAATAACTCATGTTGAGTTTACATATATTTTTTTAGAATCATTTTTAGAATTATTTTTTAGAATTATTTGTTATAGGAAAAGAAATAATTGTTTAAGTATTGTTTAGTATGTCAGACAAATTAACTGTTGGTATAGCTTTAAGAGGCGCATATAAGGCAACGGATACAAGGTTTAACATTGTATCCATAGATTTTAGTGCCAAAATTTAAAATATAACACGAGATATGGTAAGGAGAAGATGTTCTGAAGAAGCCCACTATACGAGTGGGTGAAAGCGCTTAACCGTTATTTTGTCTTTTTGTTTTTTTTGTTTTTATGTGCTGTCATATTTGATGTTTTTAAAGTGCTGTCCATTCATGGAATAAAATTTGTGTTATATCAGAGGTGCTCGAACACTTATTAAAGTGTCTGTGACAAGGGATGTATCTGTTACATAACAAGGTATACCTGACACCATCACAATCTCACTGACAAAGAGAACATTCTGTATGGCAGGAGGCAGTAGGCCTGCATTTACCCAAGGTGGATTGTATGGTAATGTACATCCAGATACCTTAAGGCAGCTTACCCCAGATACCCGCACATGTTGTAACAGCCTAGGTTAGTCATGGTGCACCCCCCTACACTCACTAATACTAGGCCATATACCACTGTTACATACACTGGCCTCTGGAGTATATTAGGGCACACATGTATTGCGTAGGTGAAGGCCACACATATATGACCCCAACCCCCCAGTATGTGTAGGGGACACAACAGCAGTGGAGTGATGGCAGTAATGAGAGCATGACATACACACAGCCCACTACATAACAACCCCTGACAGCATGTCATATGTGCAAAGCCTGGTATGTAGGTGGAGGACAGAGGCTGGAACACAGGCACATATGTGTAAAACTGTTGTCATACAGTAAGCAAGATATGTATATGTGTATATATCTATATGGATATATGTATAATTATATATACATATATGTTCACTATATGCCCTGCACATGGAGTGGAGTCCTACATCAGCCCCAATAGTCCCAACCTCCCAGTGCAAGGGGATGTCACTTATGTATTGCAGGTATATTTGTAGACTATTGCTACTGTAATAGGGATTGTCTTCACAGAAATGGTGTGTGTGGAAGGCCACATCTGCTGTTAACATGTGCACCATTGGCTACTTACAGACATCCTAAGGTCATCATAGTACAGTACCACTGCTAGCACAGTAACACCCTTGTGGACTACAGCTGCGATATGGCCAATATATGTGGACAGTCTGACACACTCTGGTCAGTCCAGGGGTATACACAGAACCCCTTTGTGCAAGACATGTGGACCAGGCCTGTAAATGTGGATGTTAACAGCCATGTAGATGGGTATAACATGTACATACTGGTATACATTTGTCTCCATAGGTTATGCATTCATACACCCCTGTCTGCCCTGACACATAACCACTGGTACAGAGGTGCCATGGCCACATACTGTCCACTAGTTAGTGACATACATCTGAACAGCATCCCACTGCTGTGTCTGACATACATGACTGTTATGGTGGCTCAGCAGCAGTACATCCGGCAAGTATCTGGACATGACATCTCACTAGATAAGTACAGTATGCTACTAGGCATGTAAATAAGCACAGTGCAGGCTACAGACAGACTGACTCAACACTGGGATACATCTCCTATTTGGAAATACACATGTACCTGCATAGATAGCAGGCTCTACAGGCATGTCACATCACAGAGTAACAGACACCTGTGTGAAAATGTATAACCACAACCAATGTGAACACAGCCACAGCCACATATGGCAAGCTAGTGTACTATTACAGTATATGGACTATCTGATGTGCACCATCCTCATATGAGCCACTCACACAACAACCCAACATATATTGGGTCGTTACACAGTGTGGTCCGATGTCTGTTTGTGGTTTGGGACATGTGTGCGTTCGCCCCTACAAACATGTAAGCTGATAGGGTGACATACAGTGGTGCAGCATGTAGCATCAGATAGAACAGGACCAAGAACAATGACATCTACCACAGTCTCTACACAGGCCAAGGTACATATTCACTATACACACATCATCGACAATTACCAGACTTACACATACCTCAGCACTGTACACACAACCACAGAATGCCCAGGTTATGACCTCAATAATAACCCCTACTATACATAACATGTGTAGCAGTCGGATATCTCACTGGCTTGTTATCAGATATGCTGTCAATGAATATGGTGTACAGAACATATGCACCCCCTACTGCATGACATATGTACAAAGGTTGACAGAGTTGTGGCTGGAGGCACAAATATAGGGCCAGTATTGACATGTCGCTATGATAACCTCATACATTTCCTGTCGTAACAGGGTTTGATGCAACATATGTTCTATGAGGGATATGACATCAGTAACTCTCCCGGCTATCACCATCTAGTGACTGCAATCCTCACACTACCTTCTGCAGTTGAGAGATAGGTGCTCTGTGGGTAACACAAGGCACCACACACTGCCCAGTCTGCAGATGACCCTACAGATGGGGATTCCTCATAAACATAGCACTGACATGACAAGTATTAAAACATGTAGGACAGCCATAGCCACACACACACCCTGTTAAACCAATATTACCCCAACTGCAGTATAGCAGCACTTACAGTCTGTAGTCAAGACAGGCACATCCCCCTCCTGTGTGTTGGCCTGTTTCCACAGTGTATGTTGTCAGAGGTAAGTCCCCAATCCATCTGTGATGTCAGATCCAGTTCCTGCTCTCAGTGAATGAAAAGGCCCAACACCAACATGATGTTCCTAGATATTTCAGTGTGTTTCCATGCAATTGGCTATAGGAATGTTACTACAGCTTTTCCACAATGCAATCAGATGAGGGCTGTAATCCATGCAGATGCCATCAGCTGATCATGAGCATCACTGACGATACACGTGCCGCTGCCTAAACAAAGCAGGTGTAAGTCTCCACATCCACCAGATAGGGAGTGAGAGAAGCAGAAAGAGGCAAAGATAAGTCAGGGTGGGTTGGGAGAGTAAAAGGTAAGCATGTTTGTGTCACACATCTACCAGTCCAGGGTATCAGACCCCTGACTGACTATGTACTGACATCACATCTGTTATCCCTGCATGGTGGATATTTTAATATATACTAGGGGCACCATATAAGAAATTTTAAAAACCCACTCAACATTGAGTCCCATTGTTACACACTCACAACCACCTCCACACAGGAAACGAACAACAAATATCAGCAAATCAAGACACACACACCTGTCACATCTGGAATTAGAACTCCTACCTAACTAGTTGTTACACTACAGCACTATGCAATTATAGAACACACCAGAGAGATTACTGGAGTACTTTTCCCCTAAACGTTTATTTCACAGTGAGTGACATCAGCAGGATTACCAAAGCAGGCCAAATGAATTGTAGTGAGTGTGACTAGCCAAACATGCATTGCTCTCTACACGGGCATAGGAACAGACACAAAAGCATCCACAACTCCCATGTGTGAGAATAGAACCCCATACCAGAATTCTACATCAAACTACAGCATTACATTATTATAGCTCACACCACAGAGATTGCTGGACTACTCTTTCCCCAAAGGTGTACTTCACAGTCATTGATATCAGCAGGATTGCCAAACTAGGGCATTTGAATTGTATTGAGTGTGACTAACCTAAATTGCCCTAATTAGTCTGTATGTATTAACCGCTGTTCTGGCCAAAACAAAAATAACCTGCCTTTGCAGGTCATGAACTCAGGACCCTGTACACTATAATCACAGTAACTAACCACTAAGCCATCACAACAGTACATGCAACTAAGGTTTCAAAAAAGTAATCCCACCATAGGCTAATCAAACTGAACATGTGAAAGGAATGTATATACAGTTGTCCATAAAAGACCTCTCCAAAGCTAACTTCATGCTACTCAAGGCTGAAGTGACAATGTTTGTGACACTCATGGAGACAGGAGCTGACAGTTCAACTGATGAATCCTGCACTAAGGCACTGTATGAGCACATCCACTTGTGCATGATTCCTGACATCCCACATAGAATCACGAAGCTCATCTCCCAAATAAGCAAGCCAGTCTGGTGGTCTCCTGCCATTAACAGAGTATACAACAGAAGGTAGACACTGTTGAAGAAAAAAGGATAATCCAAGGATGCAAACAACTCCCTTTCCAGCCCCAGTAAGATGATGAGATCCCTCACGGAATCCTCCAAAGCTGGTTATGTAACTAAAATTGCCACAGATTCCACAGACAACCCCACAGCATTCTATAGTTATGTCCAGAATCTAACTGGCAATGCTCAGAAGTGCTCTGAGCTACAACAAAATGGCATTACATAGACTGCTCCCACGGATTGTGCCAGTATCCTAGCAGATTGATTTAGTGCCACATTCACCCCCTCTCACCCCCAAAAGAGCCCATGTCAGTACAAAAAGGGTTCCATTGCCCAGTAATCAGGGCCACACAGGCAGAAAATGCACTACCCACAGCTAAGAATACAGCATCCATGGGACCAGATAACATCCTGGGCTGTGTACTACATGAACTACAAAATAGAATGACAACTCACCTAACTGTCATGTGTAATCATAGCCTTGCATCAGGCCTGGTGCCCACTGAGTGGCGCACAGCTCCAGTTATCCTACTCCACAAGGGGGGATCTACCTTGGATCCCTGGAACTACTGTCACATCAGTCTGATGAGCCTGATCTGCACAGCCATGGAATGCATTATCAGGCAAGGTTTGAATGCAGACACTGGCAACCCTCAAACACTGAACTCCACACAGATTGGGTTCGTGGAGGGCCAGTCTTGTCTCCTGAAACTGCCTGACTGCTTTGACTCAGTCTGCATAGCTGTTGAAGAGCGTAAGGCAGTCCACAAAGCCTATGTGGACCTTGCTAAGCCCTTCAACACCATCCCCCAGTCAGGAAACATAGATTAACGTACTAATCCGGCCATACATCCCTATGCCACTCGATGGTTTGCCACATGTCTTACTGACAGAACCCAAACTGTAGGTGTAACTGACTCCAAATCCATCTCCAGACAAGTGACAAGTGGAGTATCTCAGGGTTCAGTCCTGAGACCACTGTTGTTTGACATCTACATCTCTAACATACAGGCCAACAGTACGGGAATCTGGCTAACAAAGGTAACAGATGATTGCAAAATGGGAGTCATTATGAGCCTGACTATACTGCATGATATGTTACTGATATCAGCCTGACATCATACAGGTGTGATGGAGTACTGTCCACATCCTGTGCCCTTGTTGTGTAAGGTTCTGGTTATGAAATCTGCAACAGTTGGTAGTGTATTGCAGAGCAGATGTGTTTGGCTGTGGGGGGGATACCTATTTGTGCATGACGTATGTTGTTTGTGCCTATCAACCCCATTAATGGTGCATGTGGACATATATGTTTCTGCTATGTTCCCACTTTATCTACAGATGTATGTCCATATATACCTATATAGATATACATATCTGCTTACACATATGTGTATATATATATATATATATATATATATATATATATATATATATATATATATATACATACATATATCAATATGTAGTATCTGTTTAGACATTAATATATTTTCACACACACATACATCTACATGCTGGAATACATTCTCTGTACTGTTGAATGACTGGTCTGGATGATATGTTTGTGAATACAGTAGGGTTATGTATATCTGAGATGGCTTAGAGGTACATCACTTTGGGCATTGTATGAGGTTCGAGCCCAGCAGAGGTTTTTTATTCTTTTGCTAGGCAGAACAAGGGCCAATGGATACAAAGTGATTAAGGCACTTTAAAGCAGTTGTAAGCAGGTTTGCGCAGGTTTGTGTGGAGGTAAGCACTGCTAAAGTCTGGTTACTGTTACTCATACTCAGCTTCTGAATTGCTTAACCTGTGTAGGCATTGCTTAGCTTTGCACAAACCCGCGCAAACCTGCTTACAACTGCTTTAAAGTGCCTTAATCACTGTGTATCTAATGGACCGTGTTCTGCCCAGCAACAAAATAAACAACTCTTGCAAGGCTCAAACCAAGGACCCTGCACACCATAGACAAAGTGGTTTACCACTAAGCCATAATAAATACAAAGAAATTCGATGTTTTCAAAAACATATCATCCAGCCCAGTCATGCAACAGTACAGAGAATGTATACCAACATCTAGATGTAGGTGTGTGCATAAATATATTAATATCTAAACAGATACAACATATCTAGATATGTATATATATATATATATATATATATATATATATATATATATATATATATATATATGTATATATATATATATATTAACTTCTAAAACTATATACATATATATATCAATATATATGCAGATATATTCATGCATATGCGTAAATCAACACATATATGTGTCTACCCCTATATGTCTACATATACACAGCAAGTTACATATGTGTACACAGATATATATCTATGTAGGTATATACAGACATAGTTATATATATGTTAGCAGATATATAATATATATATATATATATATATATATATATATATATATATATATATATTTATTTATTTATTTATTTATATATATATATGGCCATACATCTGTTGATAGCAATGGCAGATTAACAAATACACATATGTCCACATGCACCGTTAATGGGGTTGAGTGGCCCCACACACTGTACATCTTGTATGAATAGGCATCCCCCCACAGCCAGACATGTGCGCCCTGCAATACACTACCAAGTACAGTCTGGCTCCTATAGGACATGTAATGTGTGGAAGCCATCAACATCCCCAGGATACAGATACACAGACACAGATATGCAGATACAGATATATATATATATATATATATATATATATATATATATATATATATATATATATATATATATATATATATACATGTCACTACACATACACACGCAGATATATGTACAGTAAGATATATATGTAGAAGGTGCACACAATATGGAACAGCCACTATGCCTACAGTTAACACCTGAACAACTGGTCACTGTATGGGCCACCCATACAAATGTCAATCATTGCCAGCAACATATACCCATAAAAAGGTCATAGGAAAGAATGGGAATCCTTTAATTGTGTACTATAACAGTTCTATATGCCATGTTATATAGCTGTTCAGATACTGACAACCATATAAACAGAGTACTGCAACTGTGAAACAGTTACACTAATACAGTAGTCTGGAAAGGTTCACAACTGTTGCTGTCCAGGTCAAGCCCTTCTAATTGTACAATAGTGAAGACAGACTGTTGCCATAGGATACCAAACAATCAACAGTATGCACTGCAGGTGTGTAGTTCAGCAGCCTCTATCTACACTCTGTACAAACTCAGTAGGAGGTAAAGATGTTTTGTGATCAAATGGGTTGTAACTGGTACATAACAAGGCATAATTGACACCATTATGAGCACACCGACAAACAGAACAGTCTGTATGGCAGGAGGCAGTAGGCTTGCAGTACCCCATTTCATTTAAGTAATGTCAATATAGGTGAAGTATACGGTACTGTACATCCAGATACCTTGTGGCAGCTTACCCCTGATACCCCCACATTTTGTAACAGTCTAGGTCATTTATGATGCTCCCCACCTACACTCAATAATACAGGCCCATATACCACTGTTACATACACTGGCCTCTGAAGTGCATAAGGGTGCACATCTCTTGTGTAGGTGATGCCCACACATAGAGGCTGTAACACAGGCACATATGTGTAACACTGTTGCCATACACTAAGCAAGGTGCTTCACATGCTCCCACCTAAAAAAAAAAAAAAAAAAAAAAAACTCCCCCCACCACCAACTCCCCATCAAAGCTAACAAAAATCTCATGTTATAAGCTTTCCACAAATTTTATGCATGCTGACCTCTGGCGTATCTTGCATATACCCTTAGAATGTCATCCTCCTAAATGTAATGTAACTTATATTTTAGTGTAAAATAGATGCTTCTGTACTGATCTTTACTATGTAACCTATTCTGTCTACTGTGATGTTGGTCAAGTACTTTTTTTTTATTTAGTGTTTTTTTGTAACTTTGCAACTTGTAATGTTCTGTGACATCCACTGTGTGTTTACATAATATTGTTTTACTATATACTGGAGCTTTTCTCCTCGGGTCTCCACTGAAAAGAGGCCACAAACCCATCTGGACTAACCCGGTTAACAAACAATAAATAAATAAAATAAATACATAAAAATATGGCCCCAGTCCCACTGTATGTGTGGGGGGATACAACAGCAGTGTACTAATGGCAGCAATGGCAGTTTGATATACTCACAGCCCACTACAGAACAACCCCCAACAGCATGACATATGTGCAAAGCTTGGTATGCAGATGGAGGACAGAGGCTGGAACACAGGCACACATGTGTAACACTATTGCCATACACTAAGCAAGGTGCTGGTGTTACAGGATAGTCTGCAACATACCCTTAGTCAGGCAAATTGAGGTTAGACACAGAAATGAATGTAGCCATGTACTGACAGCACACAACACACACACTGACAATGTAATATCTGACACAGGACATGTGTGGTGGACAGACAACAAATGATAGGCATACCTTTGTCCAGCAAGAGGATAGGCCCACAGTAGTGAGCTATGCAGACAGATGCATTCCAATGTACACTAGCATGTACACACACACACACACACACACACCCTGTAACACAAGTACTATACAAAGCATAACACAACTCTACTCACAGCCTGTATGTAATTCCTGATCCTCCTACAAATATGTGGCCACTCTGAGTGTGCAGGTTCTCCTGTTAGAGATATTGCTACCTGCTGTCTGTAACACTGATGCTCACACACAAGAAGGATGTCCATCACACAGGAAATGTAAAGGGACCACACTCACATGCTGTAGGGATTTATAGTGGGTGGTTGCCATGACAGTGGTAATTGGAAGTAGTACACATGTGTAATTATATATATATATGGCTATATGGATAAGTATATGTACATATATTTCCACCATATGTCCTGGACTTGGAGTGTAGCCCTACCCCAGCCCCTACAGTCCCAAAGTCGTAGTGCAAGGGGATGTCAGGTATGATAGCAGGTATGTTACTAGACTATTGCTACTGTCATTGGGATTGTCTTCACAGACATGGTGTGTGTGGAAGGTGACATCTGCTTATAACATGTGTGCCATTGGCTACTGACAGACATCCTAAGGGAATCATTGTAAAGTACCGCTACTAGCATGTAATGCTCCTGTGGAGTGCAGCAGAGATATTGGTCAATATATGTGGAACTTTGGATACACCTTGTACAGTCCAGAGGTTTCCACGTAATCCCTTAGTGCACAACATGTGTACTGGGCCTGACAATATGCATGTAGACAGCCATGTAGATGGGTATAACACATAATGAGTGGTATACATTTGCCACCATAGGTTTTGGATTTACACACTCTTGTCTGGCCTGACACATAACGACTGCTAGTACAGGGGTGCCATGGACACATACTACCCACTAGATATTGAAATACATCTGTACAGCATCCCACTGCTTTGCCTGACATACATGACTTTTAAGGGAGGCCTGGCAGCAATACATCTGGCAAGTATCTGCACATGACATCTCACTGGGTAAGTACAATAAGCTACTAGGCATGTAACAATGCACTGTGCAGGCTACAGGCAGACTGGCTCAACACTGGCCTAAATCTTGTATGGGGGAATGCACATGTATCTGCATATATAGCAGGCTCAACAACCATGTCACAGCACAGGGTATGATACACCTGTATGAAAGTGCATAACCACAACCAATGTGAACACAGCCACAGCCACATATGGTAAGTTAGCATAATATTACAGTATATGGACTATCTGTTCTACACCATCCTCATATGTGTCACTCACAGAATGACCCTACATATACTGGGCTGCTACACAGTTTGGTCTGATGGCTGTCTGTGGTATGGGACATGTGAGTGTATGGCCCTACAAACATGTACGGCAAAATGATACCATACAATGGGGCAGCATGTAACATCACATAGAAAGGGAGCTAGAACAACGACATCTACCACAGTCTGTACTCAGGCTAAAGTACATATTAACAATACACACACTGCCGACATTAACCGTCACTACACAGACCTCAGTACTGTACAAACATCCAAAGAATGTCCAGGTTATGTCATGGAATATAACCCCTACTGTACATGACATGTGTAGCAATCTGATATATCACTGGCTTATTATCAGAGATAATGACACTTTTTATGGTGTACAACACATATGCACCACTTCATACATGACATATGTACAAAGGTTGACAGAGGTCTGGCTGACAGCACATACACAGGGCCAGTATAGACATGTTGCTGTGATAACCTCATAAATATACCATTGTTATAGGGTTTGTTGCAACATATGTCCTATGAGGGATATGAAGTCAGTAACTGTCAAGGCCTTCACCATCTACAGACTGCAATGCTCACACTACTTTCTGCATTACACAGATAGATGCACCATGGCTAACACATGAAACCAAAGACACAACACTGCCCAGTCAGCAGATGGCCCTGCAGATGGGGATTCCTCATATACATGGAACTGACATGGCAGGTATTGTGACATGTTTGACAGGCATATCCAGACAAACACTGTTAAACCAACATTACTACAAATGCAGTATAGCAGCACTTACAGTCTGTAGTCAGGTCAGGCACATCCCTCTCCTGTTTGTTGCCCTCTTTCCACAGTGTATGTTGTTAGAGGTAAATCCCCAATCCATCTGAGATGCTGTTTGCCAAACAACAGATGTAGTTCCTGCTCACAGTGACTGAAAAGGGCCAACATCACCATGATGTTCCTAGGTATTGGAATGTGTTTCCAAGCAATTGGCTATGGGAATGGTACCACAGCTGCTCCACATGCAATCAGCTAGGGGAGGGCTGCAATTCATGCAGAGGCCATCAGCTGATCATGAGCATCACTTAAAATACACATGCTGCTGCCTAAGCAAAGCAGGTATGGGTCTTCATATCTACCAGAGAGGGAGTGGGGGAGGCAGACAGAGGCAAATACATGTCAAGGAGGGGTGGGTGAGTAAAACTGAAGCATGTTTGTGTCACACACCTACCAGCACAAGGTATCAAACCCCTGACAACTATGTAGTGCTATCATAGTTCAATGCAGTTATTGGATGCACCACATGGGTTACCTTCTGTGGAGCACGCAGAACATATATGTGATGGTGAGTGACATCTGCAACAGGGATATGATAGATATACGGTAGGTGACATACAAGTGCCTGTCTGCATGAACAGGTGCCAGCATCAACACAGGCACACTCACACAGGGATGCACACACATTTAACACACTTGGCATGGCCAGGAGTGCAACTCATCACTAATGGGACTGCCACAACACATCACTGTGCAGGTATCACATGCACCACATAGGTCATACGTAGGTCGTATGGGCAAAGAGTATGAGGAGGTGTCAGACATCAGACAGCATGCTTCAGTATAACCTCGGGGGGGTTGTAGTGAGTGTGGATGTGGACATGCACACCATACAACACACACACGGACACACAGGGTGCCAGTTCTGACATGCATGGGTGCATGTCTGCATGGGTGTGTGGTGGTCAACTGTGCCAGCAGGCTGTACAAGGGTAGGTGATGGGTATACCTTGGCATGAGGCCACATGACAATGATCTGCATTGTGGCTCAGGCCTGTAGTTTCTGCATTTGCCCACACAGGTGGGTATTGCATCCCTCATCCAATCACTTGGGTGACGATTGTGTGTGGCCAATGCTGTGCATCACTTGCCATGTATGTGTTCCTTAGTCCATGACACGGATGGTGTCTTGAATGTGCACTCCTCCCACATGCATGTACAGTGACATTTGGAACTGTACCTGGGGTGTCTGGCCCATGTTGTGAGCACAGATTATCATCAGATGTACCAGTCTTGCCCACCTGTGGCAGGAACTGGTAATGGGCAGCAGGTTTACCCTGCACCTACATTGATAGCATGCTAACAGCATTCCCTGATGTCAGTGTCATCTGTCCATACAGGGCATGTTGTCAGGCATGGTCTGTCCATTGTGAGTCACATGTGAAGGTACCACAGGTGGTGCAGGTGTCCATTGGGGAACATGGTGGAGGTGTATTGTCTGCATGTACGTGCATATTGGACAGATGGGCAGAGTCACATGGCCTCTGTAGCCCACTGCTATCACTGCATAGTTACTTTCAGTGGCCAATATGCAGTGTACTACCCACATACTGGCTGTTGTCTAGGCATGTGTGTGCATATGATACATGGGTCAAATGTGTGCTCTGGGTAACAGTGGGTTTGCTAACTCTGATTGGCTGGCCTTGATGTCACATGTATGGGTATGGCTTTGCACCCCAACCTCTCAGCTAATTTACATCTGTTATCCCTGTATGGTTGACATTGTGATATATTGTAGGGCCACCATAAAAGAAATAAGCAAAACCACCACCACACTCACCTCTACAAAGGATACGAGTTACAAACACACACACATATCTGTCATGTATTGGAGTAGAACCCCTGCCTAACTAGTTTATTACACTATAGTAGTGCACAGTTATAGTATGCACCATGGATATTACTGGTGTCTTTTTTTCCCAACAGTGTATTTCACAATAAATGACATCAGCAGGATTGCCAAAGTAGGACATTTCAACTGTACTGGGAGTGACTAGCCTAAAATATATTGCTCCCTACACAGACAGTGAGACACACACAAAACATCCACAACTGACATATGTGGGTATAGAAACCCTGACTGAAGTCTATATTACACATCACACTGCAGCATGCAGCTGTTATAGGACACACCACAGGGATTACTAGAGAAAGATCTCCCCAAAGGTGTATTTCACAATGAATTACATCAGCAGGATTACCAAAGTAGGGCATTTCAACTGTACTGCGAGTGACTAGCCTAAAATGCATTGCTCCCTACACAGACAGTGAAACACACACAAAGCATCTACAACTGCCATGCATGGGTATAGAACCCCTTACCAATGTATATATCACATTACAGCATAGAGCTGTTATAGGATGCACCACAGAGATTACTAAAGGACATTGTTTCCCAAAGTTGTATTTTACAATGAATGACATCAGCAGGATTGCCAAAGTAGGGCATTTGAAATGTACTGCAAGTGAGTAGCCTATAATGCATTGCTCCCTAGACAGACATTGAAACACACACAAAGCATCCAGAACTGCCATGGGTGGAGATGGAACCCTACCACAGTTCTAAATCAACTACAGCAGTAGTTAGTTACAGGACGCGCTACAGAGATTACTGAGCTGCAGCCTTCCCAGAGGTATGTCTAGGTGGGTGACAGCAGCCTTGCTAAAATTGAGTACATTAATTCTAAGGAGTGTGAGTACCCTAAAAAGCATTGTTTTCTACTTAGTCAGAGATACACAGATTCACACACACACACAGTTGCCAAGTCTGAGGTTGGAACATCTATCTAATTACATTATCACACTACAACAGTTACAGGATAAGCTACGACAATTACTGGGCTATGCCTTTCCCAGAGGTGTATGTCTAGGTGAATAACATCAGCAGCCTTGCCAAAGTTGAGCATATGAATTGTACAGAGTGTGAGTAGCCTAAAAAGCATTGCCCTCTACTCAGTGTGATTCACACAGTTGCCAAGTCTGAGGTTAGAACATCTACCTAACTACTTTATCACACTACAGCAGTACGCAGTTACAGGATACACTACGAAGATCACTGGGCTACAAATTTCCCAGAGGTGTATTTCTAGGTGAGTGACATCAGCAGCCTTGCCAAAGTTGAATATAGGAATTTTACGGAGTGTAAGTAGCCTAAAAAGCATTGCTCTTTACTCAGTCAGACACACACACACTTGCCAGGTCTGGGGATAGAACACCTATCGAACTACATTATCACAGCAGTACACAGTTACAGGATGTGCTACAGAGATTACTGAGCAATGACTTTCCCAGAGGTGTATTTCTAGGTGAACATCTACCTAACTACATTATCACACTACAGCAGTACGCAGTTACAGGACACGCTATAGAGATTACTGGGCTACAAATTTCCCAGAGGTGTATTTCTAGGTGAGTGACATCAGCAGCCTTGCCAAAGTTGAGTATATGAATTGTACAAAGTGTGAGTAGCCTAAAAAGCATTTCTCTCTACACAGTCAGAGATAGACAGACACACACACAAACAAACACTCACACAATTGCCAAGTCTGGGGTTAGAACTACTACCTAACTAGTTTATCACTACAGCAGTACGCAGTTATGAGATGTGCCATGGAGATTACTGAGCTACAGCTCTCCCAAAGGTGTATTTCACATTGGATGACCCCAGCAGGCTTGTCATAATACTGCTATGGGGATGGTGTGTGCATGGGCCATAACCCATTCATGTAGGGGTTGACATGCCACATGCGGACACACACTGGGTCATATGTCATATGTCATGGTCATATGTCACGGGTACATGTATACAGCTACTAGATGACTACTTCCTTGTACAGTCATGTTGCACAGCTGGCACGTGCACCACATAGTCTGTCAGCTGATAGATACTGGTGGCTAATATCTGCAGTGAGTGACATCTGCACCTCATGTGTTTGGGTCCCTTTGGCTGTGTGCTGGGTGAGACAGGCCCGGATGGCTCCTTGTCATGGTCACCCTCTTCCACACATTTATGTCCATCTACCTTTGGCTTATTATAGTGTGTTGTCCTTTCATATATGTCTGTATTCCTATCTACTGTGTGTGCAAGGCAGGAGTGGTGCATACTGACATGTGTCTGCACTAAGTACTGCAACTGCCAGATATGTCTGGTCCACTGGTATTTGCAGACTTGGCCTTCTTGTGTTTAAGTGTGTGAGCATGCCCAGTATGGCCATCTGTATTGCATGTGTGGATCAAGTCCAGGTAGTTTGCACTGCGGTGCTGACATTTGTGTTGTACACCGACAGGTAGCCTGCTGTGTCTGCAGGGTATCCATCGGTCATTTGGCATTGACTGTTGCTACATTTCTGCATAGCGGGGGGGACAATTGACTGTTTCTACATTTCTACACAGGAGTGGGGGGGCACACCTGACTGTTACTATAAGTGTAAGTAGGATGGGGGGCATACCTGACACTTGTACACATTTGCTAGGACTGTACTGGTATGTTGGGTACTCCGTTTCAGTCTGTAGTCTTACCTATTGTGTTGGCTAGATGCATACCAGTGCACTACAGATCTTAGCTTTAACTACCTACATATTAGTTTCTGACTTCCTAGCCTTCACAACTTACATCCAACTGCCTGGCCTGCTGTAGTCTGTCAATGTAGGCCTGGGGGAGGGGTTACCCATAGGGCTCATTCAGAGGCCATAGTACAACATTTGTTTGTGTTTGTCTACACCTATCCTGCTGGCTGTAACTGTTGTTGGGTATGTGACCCCCCAAACTGGCATGTGTGAGTCACTTACCTTGTGGGTGTCCCTGTATTAAGGGTGGTGCTGCAGGGCTGCCTATGTAGGATGCACATTGTACACTCCCTATACATGATTGAGCACAGGTAATGTCATGTTTGGCATCCCTTTTACTGTATGTGCGAGTCAGAGAGAAGTGTCGTTCCCTGGGTCCTTACTGTGTCAGTGTATGTGCTATGCATTGCCTCTTTGCCAAGGCCAGGGCATGCCTCCTTCTGCCTACTAGGGCAGGCTCAGGTTGTTCCTCCTCTGAGTCACTCTGTGCCTGTTCAGGCCTTGGCAATAGTGGGGGGCTGTGTGGCCCTGCCTCATGCTGTTCCTGCTGCAGCTGTTTCTGCAGGATCATATTGTGTAGCATGGCACATACAAGGACAATCTGGGTACATGTAGCTGGTGAGTACTGCAAGACTCCACCAGATGTGCCCAGGCACTGGAACCATGACTTGAGCATCCCAAACACATGCTCTATTATGATTCGTGTTTGTGCGTGTGCCTCATTATGGAGTTCTTGTTTGGGTGTGTGTGCATTTCTGATGGGTGTCATCAGCCATGGCTCCAGTGTGTATCCAGCATCCCCCACTAGGTGACAGTGTGGGATGTCCCCATTGGCAAATCTCTGGTACAGCTGCATCAGATGCCATATGTGGGAATCGTGGTAGCTTCCAGGGCAGCCAGCACACACATTCATTATTATGCCCTGGGCATCACACATGACCTGGCAGTTGATGGAGGGGAAGCCCTTGCAGTTGATGTAGACCCTACCCCACTCACCAGGTGGTGGTTTGATGCATATGTGCGTGCAGTCTATTGCACCCACTACCTCAGGGTATTCTGCTATTTGGTGTAAAATACACATATTGCTGCCCAACGCCTCACGGGTGATGGGGAAATATACGTGCTCACCGACATGTGCTGATGTGGCATCCAGGAGCTGGTGGAGTAACCCGGATACTGATACCTGTGAAATCCCCATCATATCCCCAGTTGGCCTCCTTTGGAAGGTACATGTAGCTAGTAGTCTTAGGCCTACACATACCTTGGTATCCACTGGGGTGGGCTCCTCTCTGTTAGTTCTGTGTGTGAGGTGTGGCTGGCACAGCTCAACAATTTGCTGTAGGAGGTCCCTGTCTACCCTATAGCACTCCACTATCTCCGGTAGCCCTTGGTAGGTTAACCTGGGTCTGTACACTCTTCTCCATCTCCTCACTGTGGGTTGCTCAGCAGGATTCACATCCTCACTACCCTCAGCTTCTTGCACATGCTGGTTTATGATAACAAAAGCAGCCCCTAACATTTTGTTTCTTGCTTTCGTTTGTAAAATTTCCCCGTTCGTATACACCAGTGGTGCAGAGAATTTGGGAAAAACAAGGAGGAAAGGTGTTTGCATAGTTTATAGTGGTGTGCTAGGCTGGGCTGGTCTGCTGCCTGTGTAATTGGCTGCTTCTGATACATTTCACCTGTCAACTACGCTAGTTCTCCTTGATTACCTTCCTACTGCTGTTTTCCCTTCCCATTGCCATCCTGCTTAAGCCCGTGTGTGCACCGCACAAACAGAGTGCTCAGATGTGCACAGAGCTGCTATTTCCTGGTTTAACTTATTTTTTCTTCCTGTAAGACCCGGTGCGTGGCACGCACACCTGCTTACACTTTGTAAAGAGTGCTAGGCAGGCCTAGACACACCCCTAGCTTAGCTGTGCTAAGCTAAGAGCAATTCTGAGCCACAGGGCTCCAATCCTCTTACAGTATGCCTGACACACACCCACATGATGTCACCTATATCCTAGTCTTGCACCCAACTATTTATACTCTTACACTCTTGGGACCTGCCTCACACCCTGGGGAAAACTGGGATTCACTATCCTTCCCCTCATTTGTATAGGATTGCCTGCTAATGCATAGTTACATGTCCCACACTGAGCCTCCCCCCTTAGCAACCATTACTCACTGGCCAGGTTGTCTTCTGACTGCCATTGACTTGCATGGCAGAATACTGCTTTTAGTTAGAATGCTTATTTTAGGTTTATTTATTATTTTCCCTCCAATCCTGTTTGTGCGCCGCTGCCCTATGCTTAAACAGGTGAGATCGGCGAAAAAAAATGAAAGTTGTTTTTTTATTTTTTAAACATTTTGCAATGCCAATGGCCTTCTACTTGGCCATTGGTATGCTTCCTCAATAATATGCAGCCTTTATTTGGAGCTGTCATAGCTCGGTTTTGTAGTTTGCAGAAATGTACTCAGTTACTAACCAAGTACATTTCTGCAGACTGCACTCGTCCTGCACTGTCAGCTGCTGGCTTCCTGGATCGCAAATTACCCTCATGGTTTTCACCTGCAAATGAGGGTAATTTGCATACAGGAGCTCGGTCCATGCAGGATTAGTCTAAGAGCTCACATGCACATCCCGGGAGCTCGTTCCTGGATCGCACGTCGACCATATTGCCAAAAATAGCACTTAGAAAATCTTGCACGCTCTAAAGGGCTTCGTAAGTCCAGGGAATTATATATCTAAAATCTAGCAATTAACTCTGGTCTCAAAACAATAGAAAGAACCTGCTGGTCCAGACATCACGGCTCCAAGTTTGAGATCAAACAGTCATACATTGCTTGACTTATCAGCTTTCTTCCAGCAGAGTGCACTGTTGTTACATTTTTGACGTTCAACATTTAACTCAAGTTTTTTTCATTTAAGAGAACAAGCCTCTGGCTTATATTAATATTTACAAATGACAGAATTATCTACAAAATTCTATCTAGCTAGGCTGGCAACCTTCACACCAGCTCTCCAGTTATTATCTGCCCTTTCTCATTTCACAAGGTCACCTACAAGCACATGTAGTTCTTGTATGCTTCCTCAATAATAATAATAATTTCTGGCTTATATTAATATTTACAAATGACAGAATTATCTACAAAATTCTATCTAGCTAGGCTGGCAACCTTCACACCAGCTCTCCAGTTATTATCTGCCCTTTCTCATTTCACAAGGTCACCTACAAGCACATGTAGTTCTCATATTCTCATCTGAAGCTCTGGAACCATTCTCCTGCATACCTTACACACTTTGTCACCCTGAACACCACACTGAGACTATTCCTTTCTTACACCCTGAGTACATCACCTACCCCTCTCCCTCCCACTTCCTTTAACCTCTACTCTCCTTTCATCCTGCCCTATTCTGTTCTCTGAACTCATTTCTTTTCCATTTTCCTTTTCCTTCCTTATTTTCTTAATACTTTCCCTGGCCTTTTTATATCAAGCCTTTTTAGTTACCTACTTATTAAATGTCTTACATACAGGCACTTAAGTAGTAGACAAGCAACTAGTGCATGGTGGAATTTTTGAAATATTTGATTCCAAAATATTAAAATATACAATTGTTTTGTATTCAAAATAAAGTGTTTCACATGCACTTCTTTCCATATATGCAGACCTTTAGACAGCAAACAACTAACACCTACATCTGTTCAATTAGCTGCTAAATATGCAAAATTAACTTTGCATTTTGCCTTAAACACCACTTGAAAAGGACAATAAATTAATTAAATGTGAAAGGATATGTATGAACTTATGTTGGGCTTTAAGCTTTCAGTTCTAGAGTTAAAGATGTTTGAACATAGAGCTCATTGTCTGAATCCACTGAATATCATGGCCAAACATTACAGAAGACAAACTTACATCAAACAACTTTATTTTAAACTCATAAAGCTTAATTATTGTCCCTGCCACTTGATAATAAACTATAATTTTCCCCCACTATATACCCTCTGAGTTCATACAGCTGTGGGTACTTAACAATGCACAGACAATTAGGTGAATGAAAAGGCAGACATTCTTCCATAAGATTGTCCTAGCCATCTAACATTGTTTACCTATCCGTTCAGGAAAAAGACAGATTTTACAGTTTTAGAACCAAAACTAATGGAATACTTGCAATAGGAATATAAAAGTACTCTTGTTGGCTTTGGGTAGGATGTTGTCTTTTATTTAGTTATTTATTGATTGATTGATTTATTTACTTAACAATTGTTTACCAAGAAAGTCCAACTGGACACAGGTCCATTTTCAGTGGAGGCTCGGGGAGAAAAGCTCCAACAATATAAAAAACAAACAAACATTATACCACGAGAAAAATTACAGAGTACAGGTCAACAATGAAACTACACATTGCAAAACATACATAACCAAAAGAGATGACACATTAGCAATTTTAACAAAATTGGTTCATCAAAGAGTATGCGGTATTATACAAACTAGACTAGTATATATTTCATAAAGTACAGTATAATATTTTTCAGGAAAACTTGAAATGATTTGAAATACTAGAGTAAGTATATATAGGGAAGAAGAAGGCATACTAGTACTGTAAAGTGTAGATCTAAAGAAAGTCAGAGGGTGTGTATAAATGTTGAGAATATAGAGTTAGTCAGGTGGGTAGCAAGAGCAAAGCCAGGACTTTTCTAAGTGAGTAAATAGAAGTTTTTTAAACTGTACTATGGTGTAGATGGACGTGATGGAAGTGGGTAGTTTATTCCATATTTTAGGAATGATGTCAGAGAATAAACATTCTCCAGCTATGTTGTTAGCTTTGGTGGATTTAGCTAGGAGTTTGTCACTGGAACAAAGTGTTCTAGTGGTGGTGTATGGTTGTATAAGATCTTGAAGGGCTGGTATTTTATCTGGTTCACAAAGTATTTTATGAGTGAAGGTTAGTTGCTTGTATTGGAGGAGCTGAAGGAGTTCTAGCCAGCTTAGTTGTCTAAGGGCTGTGCAATGGTGTGTTTTATAGGGGCAGTTTGTTTATTGTAACATAACTCTAGTTTACTAAAGTCTGATTTGCATAGATTGGTTAGTATAGGGGAGGCATAGAGTAGGGGGTGACAGGATGTGTGTCTGGGCAATGGTAGCTTTTGTGGATCTGGTTAAAAATGTCTTGTTTCTGTAAAGGAGGCCTAATTTTTGTGAACTTTTTTGATAGTTTGGGCTATGTGGATATCAAGTTTTAGATTTCTGTAAATTCTGACCCCTAGCAGTTTGGTATGTGTCACAGGGGTGATAATAGTTTTGTTTTTGGACTCTAGGGTGAAATCTGGGAGTGCTGTAGGTGTTCTTAAGGGGTAAAAGAGGAGGAGCTTGGTTTTATTTGGATTTATTCAGGGGGCAAGCCCCAGCCACCCCTACACCCCGCTATTAATATATTCCAACTCCGAGATCACACTACAGTGGGGAAAAGGGAATATTCCCTTATCCTCACTGTGCTGCGATCTACAAAATCAATCTCACTTGCTGTTCGGTGAACAAGGTTTTCACAAAAGTACATTTTCAGATAAATGCACTTTTGCGAAAACGGACTTGCAGAATTGCCTTTTGGAGAAATGTAAATTTGGTGGGTCAATATATATGTGTGTATATATATATATATATATATATATATATATATATATATATGGGGGCACACTTAGAAAGCAAAACAGCAGTGATTTCCTATGCAAAGCAGCAATCAGGGAATTCAATTTCTCTGAGTTAAAAAACATCCTGCCCTCCCCCTAGGTGGGTGAGCCACGGTACCTCATTTCCCACACTTCCATTACTTAAGAAGCTATTTCAACTCAAGTCACCTTGGGAGCAGTCAGTGTTTTTTCCCTCTGTGCCACAAAGCAGAATTATTACTGGCAGTTGATACTATACGTAGAAGAATAGCACTTTGACATTAACCCAGATGTCCTGTGTTTGATTAGTGGCCTGAGCTGTGGAGAAACATGTTGAGGACAGATATATATATATATATATATATATATATATATATATATATATATATATATATATATATATATACAGAGAGAGAGAGAGAGAAAGAAATGTGTGGTAAAGCAGAAATTACCTGACCCAGTCTCTCTCTCTCTCTCTCTCTCTCTCTTTCTAGAGGGATGGTGTTGCATGGCTAGGGTTTGCAGACTATCTTCTGCATGCCTGGTGGTGACTAGAGATAAGAGAAGATTCACTTTTCTTTGAAGGCAGAGCTCTTTGAGGAAACATTATTTGCAGAAGTAGAAAACATGTCCTCTGAGAAACCCATTATATGCCAACACCTTTGGCATCATCAGCAGCCATATGCAGGGGAGAAACAATGAAGTGAAGTAGAATACCTCTGATTTCCGGTAAATGATGGCACTGATCCTGGTATTCAACCCTTACCCCAAGGGAATGAATGAGGTATAGTGGTCTGACTCCCAGAGTAATGTATCAGCTGATAGGACATGCTGATGAGAAGCCTGAAAATCAATGGGGATTGTAAGCTAGAAAAAATGTTTTTCTAACTCCTCCTTAACATATCTTTTCTCTCCTTCTTCATGTCTATGTCTGCATGAGTGTCATCATCCTAGACATTATGCTAGTTTATTCCAGTTATTTAAAGGACAACAATGGGATTATATTATTAAATGCTCAACTTCCCTATCCTTTTTCTCCCTATCTACTGTCCTTGCTATGAATAAACAACAATACAGCATTTAACATATTTTAAATTGACTGTTTCTCTCCACTAGAACAGTACCTTACTGTACTGTGGTGATTTCACTTTCAAAAAGCTTTTGTCCTGCCCTGGTAAAGCTTGGTGCAGTCTCCAGTTCATTGATGTCATCAACACCAATGAATACAGGTTGTTTTCTGGCCAATTCCTTCCCCAAACTGACATCTCCATGACCTTCTTAAAAACCCACCCATACTGTAATGTCACAGCTCCCTGGTCCTTCCCCTACCCGTACAGAAAGTAAAGCCTATAACAAGGAAACAGTACATGAGTCAAGTCTCCTGCTGTGGGCTGTCAATCACAGTAGATAACATCTCAAATTACCCTTAGCACTTTCACAGTTAGGGAAGTTAGGTGTGAAGGGGGATAGTAGATGAGTCAAAGTAGTACAACTCAGGCTTCACAAAACACTGCAGTTTAGGCATTCTAAGAAGAAGCAGCAGTAAAAAGCACTTTGAAAGTCTGTTCTGTGGCATTTGCACTGTTTGTGTTTTAAGTAGTCATTAAATGACATGAAATGTTACTTAAAACTTACTGACTGAAAGACAGCAGTGTATGCATGTAAAATCAATGCAGTGACAGGAGCTTTAGGAAGAAATAGGCATGCATGACATAATTTTCTGCAGACAAGGACTAAACAATCAGAATTATTTCAAGATGCCAGACTCCATGTGGTCAGACTCAGAAATTAGGTATAAAATATTTAAAAACCTGTAAATAGTCCTAGAGTGGTGTTAAAATGCAGGAAACACCAAACCATGATGAAATAAACATGTTTTTGAGTCTGTGGGTGCGGTTTTCCTTTAAATCGGTTTTACATTTCTTACCTTTTCTTCTGACTTAAGATTTCACTGCAGTTTCACCTGATTCCCCTGAACACTCTTGTATATTTTCATCTTTGATGTTCCTCTGTTAACTCAGTCTTTAGACAACTTGCACCTGTGGCCTAGTGTATTACTTACAATTGTAATAGCTCAGCTCTCATACACATTAGCTGTATGTCCTCTTTTTTCTGTGACTCAGTACAAAATAACTGTACCTCATTTTCCTCCTTAACTCGACTGTTTCCCATAGAATATATGCAACCATGGGCAATCCCAATCATTGCATCCTAACTTCACCTACCCATTTTGTTGTGTACTTAGATATATCCATCTACATTACCTCTATTCTTCTAGAATAATGTTAACAACTCTATAATCTATTTCTCTTTATGGTAAGAAGGAAACTTCTGAGGTAAGAGTGCTAGATTTCTATTACACGATTAGTCAAGCTTCGCTTATTCTACTTGCATTTATTGCATACATCCTTATGCTATTGTGTATCACATCTGCTAATATAAATTCTAATATTGCACGATAGTTTATATTTTAATAAGCTTTTATCCATAGCAAATGGACATGAAAATCTTATTTGCAGCATCTGCAAATACAGTCATAAACTAATAGCTATAAAGGAGGACAGTACCAATTACAAATGCAACAGTAATGATAGACAAAATCACAGATCATAACAGAGAAAGAAATGAGTAAGTGTTACTCTGGTCCTCATCTCCACAGTAATTTGCCTTGCATAACTAACCTCCATATTTTCAAAATACATCGGAGATCCCTACAATCCCAACTAAATGTATACTGTTTCCGGAGTTTGATTCCATTGGTCTTTCTTTATATACTGTGTGATGTTTGTAAGTACTTAATCAGAGCAATGCTTCTGTTCAGGAGCATGACTTGTGGCCTGTGGGATATCCAATCAACAAATAAAAAGAGAACTAAAACTCTTGCACCTTTTTGCTCTGTACTAACATTGTATGAACAACATGTCTTTGTACTACCTATGTAAGTCATAAAATCATAAAGATATCCTTCTGTCTCAGCCACCAATTAAATACTGCATCATTAAGACATTCAATGCACTTTCTAAAATATATTGCATGTACTTTTCTTCCGTTTCAAGGGTAAATCAGGTCATAGCATGAATTCACGTATCCACCAATGTATCAATAATAAGATACATGCATGGGATTAAAAGCATTTATACTGGTATGACACATAAAAGCAAGAAAGTAACTCACACTGATTTAAGGGTCGAGTTAAATGCACTATGAGTCTTAGCCCTATCTAGAACATAGCTGATACCCAGTTAACAACATGAGGGATTTTTTTTCCTTACAATCTATGCATATAAGGTAATAAATAATTGTACAGGATTGGGTGAACAGGTGGCAATGTGCCTTCTGTCATTAGTCACATGCACGAATCATTTAAGTTCAGACAGCCACAGAATGAGATGGGGAGGTAAATTTGTTTTGTTTCAGTACAACTTAGTGGGCAAGGAGAACTGAGCCTTGGATGGGTTTATCAAAGTTAAGAACATGTGACCATCCTCTTCTCCTGTTTCCTTGACTATAAAAGCTAGAAGAGTGCTATTAAAATGTGTCGAGGACACAGTAATCTTAATTGCTTTAAGCATGGTATCAGGAGACACATAGTACTGCTTGCCCTCTAAAGTGAGAAATAATCACACCAAACACTGGTATTGCAACTATTTATTAAAACAAAAACAAAACATTACTGCTAATATAATAAACTTAACTTTGTAACCACAGCAAAAAACACATTGTAAAATGCTATCTTAAGCCATTTGGTATAAAGAAGCCCTCTCTGACTCATTATACAAGGGCCTGATGAGTACCTCAAGATGCCTTGGACCTATTTAACAATTAAACTTTGAGCGTAGTGCTCATCCCCACCACTACTCACCTTGTCCAATGGCATTAACTTGAAAAAGAAACTGTCCACAAGAGGAGGCCACTGATAAGTAAATGGGGAAAGGATGAGGGGAGTAAAGCTGTAAGGCATCTGCCCCTTCAACAAATAATAAAATTCAGGTGGGCTGGGTGGAGATCATGTGAGCTGAAAATAAACATGCAGCGCTAGCATTAAATAGGCAAGACAACTTTGATCACCCATTCTCAGTTTGAAGACAAACAGGCTTATGGGTAAACCTCCCTTGCCTGCTAAACTGAGAAATAATCACACCAAATACTGACATTGCGACCATGTCAAGCCATGCTTACATATAGACAGCTGACACCTGCTACACATGTAAAAATAGAAACCAGATGTAACCGATTATCATAATTAATTATCTTATATTTCTGGGGGGTTTTTTGTAAGTGCCATTTGCACAGCACAGAGTGCCGCAGAGCTGCACATACATAGCTGACACCTGCCAGACATCCAAAAATAGAAATCAGATGCAATTAATTATTTATTTATAGGTTTGTTTACTCATGTTTGTGTGGCACAGCGCTCAGCAATGCTAACAGGTAGCCTAGTAGTATATATGAAAGTATACTAGTTTTCATAATGTTCACAAAGCCAAATGGGTAGAGTTACAATTTTATGTGTAATAGGCCCTGAGTTCAAGTCAATAGCAGGCTGACCATGTTTGCAATTTAATGTACAATTTTTGTTTAATTTAATAACACAATTGTGAAATATGGCATTGCTGCAGTCTGCTAAGCTATGCACAACCATGCCAAGCACTGCATAAACATCCTAAGGCTACTAATGTTTGCATGGTGCTAAGCTTCGCTAAAACCATGGTTAAGTGAGTTTTCGCACTGCTGAGCTCTGCTTAGCTGATTTGCACGCTGCTAAATGTCGTGGTCCTTTTTTAATGTTGCTCAATGATGTTTCAGGGGGAAAACAGCCTATATTAAGTACAATAGGTGGGAATTCTACACCATTCACTGGAGTTCAATTGACTATTTATATTGCATATGGTGCTGGTGAAGGTGCGTTTTTTTTTGGGTGCAGAAGTGAGGTATTCAGGAGTCCAAGGTTATGGTTGGGCTCCTGGTAAAAAAAAAAACATGAACCTAGGCTGCTGCATGGCAGTTTCCAGGGCTCGGAGTGTAAGGCAGAGGTTTGGGACCATTTGGCCAGGGAACTCACCAGTGTCACTGGTATCCCCTGCACAGGTGAGCAGTGTCATCACCATTATGATGACCTGAAAAGGAGAAAGAGGGGAACCTTGGACACCTGGGTCCAAGAAGCTAGAGCAGGGAATGCCCCACAAATATTAAGTAATTTTTCCTCTGTTTTACCAATATGCAAGCTGAATGTCTGCAAAAATGGTATGCATAACAGTGTGCTGCCCTCCCAACAGCTGTAGCTGAGAGGGCTCACAATGTCAAGTCCCATGTCAGGTGCCTGGCCAGGTTGCACTGTGAGTGTTGTAAGTCTAACTGCAGTGCAATAAGCAAAAAAGAGGAAAGCATTGACTGCAATAAAGGATACACAAGAAAAACTGTATTGCAATAAATAGGCACATGCAACTGTAGTGCAATAAATGGGCAATTAGAACTGTAGTGTAATAAATGAACAATGACAACTGTAGTGCAATAAGCAATAAGCAGTACCAATAACAGTAAGCAAAATATTGTACAGCAGGATTGTGTTGTCATAACCATCTCAGTTATGCTGTATGCATTGTTTGTCTATGATAAGGTTTCTGCAGTCAAGTGTAACACCGTAATAGCTGTAGAATGCAAAAATAATGGCCTGCAAACTGTATTACTTAACTCATAGTACTGACCAAATCTGTTAAATGTCTTCTGCACAGTACATTTTTCCACCCACAGTCCTGGATTCAAATCCAATGCTATGCAGCACAAAATTTTCAGTACCAGTCACAAAATGCTCACATTTTCTGTCTCCCCAGGAATAAAAGGTATATGGGTGAGATAGCCCATATTATGAGCAGCTATTGTTTTTAGGTTTCACAGAATGTTAAAATCAACAGCAAGAAAGTGTTCACCAGCATTGTTGATTCATAATTAAATCTGTTTATTTGCAGTATGGCGACATTCCTTGCATGTCAGTATTAAGTTGCTGCAGTCAATTATTACATTATTTGCAGATGTCCCTTGCAGTTACAGCTACTGGGTTTTATCCCCATGCCTCCCAACTAAGCCATGATGGCTGTCTAGTTTATGTACGGTACACAAACATGCCTCTCAAATGTCACAGTTTCTGGTAATGTAATTAAAGCTACCTAATCTGTCTGTCACAGGATTACCAAAGACTACCTGGAATGCAATGTATTACCAAATCTGCTTACAGAACATCTTGGTAGTTATATAAATCCACATTATGTGAAACTGTCCTCTGTAGTAGTGTACCTGCATTTGTCATTGCTTGGCCCATACTGACCCATGCTAACAGCTTGAGAGGTATCTACATGCTAAATCAGCTATAGGAGAATTGTAGTCGTTGTACCAAAACTGATACAACACACCTGTAGAGTATTTATTATCAGTGTGTTCAGGGATATAAACTTCAATGCCACTAATGGAATGTTTTTCTTTCTCTTCCAACTCCTTATTTTCATTTATTTATGATTGTTATTTATTATTATGATTTAATATTAACATATGTTGTTAAACTGACTATATTTTTGCAAAATGTGATGTAATATTGTTACGTGTTATTATGATTCAATATTAACATACTATGGCTTACTTCTTACTGGCCTGCTGCTACCATACTGACTGTTATGTTATTTACTGTTGTGTTATGCATACTATACATTAATATGTATTTGTATGAATTAAAATTATGTTCCATTCTGTTAATACTAACAATGCTTTGGATATTACTAACGTTAACCTATTGCTGTACCTCTATCACCAAAGCACATCAAAGTAGGCTGGTTCTGGCTGATCCTACTACCTTGCCTCAACTGGCTGAGGCACCAGGTCCCAGCACATCTGGGACCCAGACCTGTGGTGCCCCCTCTGCTGACCTTGTACTACCAGCGGTGTTGGGTAGTTCTGCCACACAGGACAGGGAATGGCCCCCATTTGGAAGCATTGGTGGAGGGGGGTGATGTCACCCAGGATGAGCTGCTGGTCTTAGTGTGCAGGATAATCTACCATGGGTTTGACTACCGCCTTCGAGAAATTGAGGGCATGCTGGCTGACCTGGTGGGGCAGCCTCTCCCAGGTGCTCAGACTCCAGCACTGCCACTCTCAGGGCAGTGAAGGAGCAGTGCCAACAATCCCATGGGTGGAGGTGTGAGTCATGTTGCTGCCATCTGAAGGCACATGGGACGTTGATTCCACAAAACCCTCCCAAAGTGTTCACCCCCTCATGTATCACACACCACCCCTGTCTGCTGTCTTGTCTGTCTTGTCTGTCTGCAAATGCATCCTCACCTACCCAACTTACCTCCCCCACATGTACCTATCTCTCATCTGCAACATTCCACTCACACCTTAAAAGAAAAGAAAAAAAAGGACACCTGCACCCCACAAAAAAATATCGCCCCATACATAGCTCTCCATTTCACCCACATGTCCACTGAACACAAGTAATTTGGTTCAATTGGCTTGACAAGGCAGTTATGTTGTCCTCATCCCTTTTTCTGGGGTTGAGAGTTCAAATTCATATACAAATTCTGTGAAAGTGCACAGTTGTTGTTGTACAAGAAATGGATAGCTATGGTTCTTTCCTACACACATCCTCCACATCTCTACCTGTCTTCCACTATGTTTTTCCCTCTGTTTGCACCTCATTTCACCACTTTCCTATCTCCCCATTTTCTTTCTTTATATTTTTAAGCGTGATGCTGTGCATCATGCTGCATTGTGCAGTTTCACCAAGCTCAGCTAAATATAGCTATATTGATTATACGTGTCCTTAAAATTCTATTACATATTTACAAAATAAACACCTGTCCCATGTTTTGAACCTGAGACCATCACATCCGCAGACCAGTGCATTAACCTGCCATGCTACACAAAACTTACTTAAAATAGATATTTAAAAAAAAAATAGCAATTGACAGTTACAGTCATTAAGCACATCTCAGCATAGCTGTGCTGTGCACCGCACTTCACAAACTTGAATAAACTTGACTAAAACTGAATGGAAAACATGGGAGTGCTACTTGAACTCTGGTGCAATAATACAGCACTACAAAGCCCAAGACTTAATAATGGATGCAAGTGAGGCCTCTGATAGCAGGTACATGTGCCCTTTTATTAGCAGCATGTAGAAAGGCACCTGCTAAGTTATTAATTTCAAAATACATGTGCAACTGGGACCCTGGTGCAGAAATACAGCCATATAAAGCCTTGCACATACTGATGGATGTAGAACACAATTGTCACAGCCTGTATGTGTGCACATATGTCTTGCAAATACAGCTGTGGCAGCAGTGACTCAGTAGCTCAGTCTGTTAAATGCCTCATAAACAGTACATTTCTCCCACACACACCCATGGGTTCAAATCCAGTAGTGTGTAGCACTGTATTTTTAGTATTGTGAAGCCAGCAATTATTGACAGACTCATACACTCTTTATCCACACAATGCATGTCAAATGAACTGAATGCTTTTAACTGATGAAATTTACAGGCCTGCAGATAGGAACACACTTCACGTATCCCTATAGCAAACATATATGCACATAAATGATCACATCATGCAGTAATATGCATTCTCAAAGAATGTCAACTCAGGTATTGTGAATGACAGCCACTAATATCAGAGCACACCACACAATCCTTTAAGAGTCACAGTGCAGATTACCACAGCTGAACAACAAACATACACATTTGAAGTCCCTACTTGTAACAAGGACTGCCCTCAGACACACTTCAGATTGCTACCAGACAGTAATACATGGCCTGGCAGATGACCAAATGGTGGACATATTCACATATATATCCCATTTTGCTGAAGGATACACCAAACATATTGCCTAGTACTCTGTTATTGATACCGTTGCCTAACAGACTTACCTTAAACACATGCCTTCATTGGAGTGTAGCGGGTACTATTACTCTGGGCCTTCTCTACAACAAGGCTGACACAGCTCACACAGTTACTCCTACAGCTGGTTGTCCTCCAAAGTCTTCACACACTCTCCCTATGTCTATTACCTGCAGCAGTAGCTGCAGCCTGTAGCATATCCATTTCTATGTAAAGGTGTCCGCTGCAGACCTACTCTCTGCATTGATGTAGTCTCCTCACCCCAGTAATGTCCAGCGCAACATATCAGAAAGGGGCCCTAATCTACATGAAAGCTTTATATATTCTATAGTGGTTGCATGTCATTGGCAGATGATAATGAAAATGAGCTGTGTTGGCTGCATTTAGCATTTCAGAACCACAGATTGGTTTAGAGGCAATCACCTGCTGCTCAGGAGCATGTTTAAAAGGCAAGCAGTTAGCTATGGGGTACCATTCTGTATGAGACCTTCCTCACACAGAGCATGCCATTGTGACAACTATACTATAGCCACATATCAATGGAGGAGTACTTCACTCCATCAGGTATGTACATGTTTTTGTGTACAACAGGTTACAGATGGGTGAGTAGACTTATGGGGAATAGTGATTACAGCATTAAGCCTGTCTTAGATATGTGAAAATGACATACCGGTCACCTCCTGCTGTCTTACACCTAAACAGGCTGTACAAAGCATCAAGGGTGCATTGTTTTTTGTCATTGTGGCACACTGGTCTCATTGGATTGTCCCTTTTTAGTGGTTGTAATAGCACACTGCTATTTGTGTGGCATTGTTCGTATGACATATTATCAAGGGGTTGCCCATAGGGGACACACCACAGTAGACCTGAGTGTTGGGTGTATGATAATACAGCAGTAGCTAGCGTGGCACACATGGGAATACCTGACTAATGCTACTATCTCAGTTGTATCCACACACTTTGTTTTCTTGCACACTGTGGAGTATGACATGTGTGAGCAAGCAGTAGTTAGTGCCAGCCATTTTGGCCTTGCTGTATCTGTACATACTGTATGTCCATATATGTGATCCTGTAATGTGTTCCCTTTTTGTTGTCTTTCAGGAATTATGCACCATAGATGCCATGCACCCTCCTCAGATGCAAAGAATGAAATAATATTGCAAGCACTAAGACAGCATCATCACATCCTACTATCCAGGGGGAGACAAAGCAGGGAACGGGTCTATATCATATGAGCCAATCGCACAAATTGCAAACACTCATAATGTTGAACATACCAGACCTCAAAGTGCTTTTTCTGAGATTGCAGTACAGTGAAGAATGGGATATTTGCCCTTTCCTCACTGTAGTGCAATCTCAGAGTTACAATATATGTTTAGCAGGGGGAGTGGGGGGTGCAGCCCCCCACAATAGAAAGTTCGAGGTCTGGTACATTCCATATTATGAGCGTTCGCAATTTGTGCAATTCGCTCATATGATATAGACCCAGAGGGAACAGTGGGCTGCACTGTGGGCAGACCTTGTCTGTGATGTGAATGGCATGGGCCAGAAGGGCAGAACATATGAGCAGGTTCAATATCGGGCAACCAACATGATGAATGCTGCATGACAAAGGGCAGCAAATGTAGCCAGGGATCTTGCTGTCACCGGTGGAGGGCTTACAGTGGAACAAACACTCTCAGCCCCTGAGGAATTCCTGGTGTACCTAGGCACACATAACTGCTCCCAGGCATCCATCACACCATACATCATGGAGGAGGGTGTCACAGTTTCCATAGCTGAGGAGTGTGCAGGTAAGCTTACTGTGATCAGTATTGTAGTACTGTAGCAGTCATTGTGACAGCCTGTAGATACTGTTATGTGGGTGTCAGGTCTTTGTTCTTTGGGGGGGGTTAACCTCAGTTATACACTCATACTCAGATTGTGACCAATACAACAAGTAACACAGTAACTACTGTAAATGTGAGATATATGGACATATTACCTTGTTGTGCTGCAACATGGGGTGGTACTGACATTACCCCACCGTCAACTGTTCACAGGTCCGTCAGGTATTGCCGAAGGTCATGGTCCTGCTCCTGGTAAGCATGACACTTGTTTTGTTAAGGAACAATTATATTCTAGTACTGTTAAGGGCCACAATAATGCCCTATGTAAACATAACTATGTGTGTAAATAGTGTAGGATGTTTTTAAATTCCAGTCTGGAATAGGTACCTAAGGTTTCTAGATGGGATAGTCACAGGAGTGTAGTTCAACAAACAGATACACTCTGGCAATTACAGTTAAGAGTAGATAAGGCACCTGATTTAAATGAGGCAAGGAATCTAAAATGTCTTTTAAAATACAGCAGGTTGATGGTAAATACATTAGGCATTGAAATGTGTATTTCCATTTATTTGTACTAGGTCTCTATGTGTTGTTTTTTTCAAGTATACTGTCATACTAATTAATTAAAAGGTAAATATCAATAGTCATGTTTAACTTGATTTACCTGCAGTGATTGTTATAAAGGTCCTGAGTTGAAGTTGTATTTTGTTTTGAGGAAATATTTTGTAGACAAACGCGGAGAATAAAGTTGTTTGACCACTAATCGACTTGTGAGTCTTTGTTGTTATGAGTCTTGGATGCTTTTCTTACACAATAGTGCAGGTATTAATATACTGTTTTTCTCTTTTATTGCAGGTAACCATGGAAGTTGGTGTTTGTCCCCTACACAACCTGAGGTCAGTGTCTCTTTGGACTCTGATGGTGATGGTGTCCACAGTGAGGCACACGGGGGTGTTGGGGGCTGAATCTCTTCAGAGGTAGAAATCCCTCTTCTGTCCCCATTGTCACTGCACACAGTCTGTATGCGCCCACATACTCCATTCCCGGAGGCCACAGATATTGGATAGTCAAAGGATGGGAACATTGAACAGGAAAGTGTGGCAACTATGTCTCCAGTGAGTGTAGACACTGGCCATAGCCAGAGAGCTGGTGAGGTCTCACACAGTCAGATTGACAGGGGTGCTTGTAGGAGGTTTGCTGTCCATCCACCACCTTTTGCAGGTGTCACATCATGGGTCACTCAGCACATGTTTCGAGACATTATGGAGGCACAGACACATTCTGAATGGAACACCAGATGAATGCTTAGGGTTATGGATGCAGCACAGTCTGACATCTGTGACTGCCTCCACCATACTGGGACACCCAGGATCGGTTGACAGATACAGTGGACAGATGGTGGGCTGAGACAGTATCTGTCTTGGACCGCAGATTGTGCTGGAACATGTGGTTGGAGTTGAGTATCAGACCCATGGATGTATGTCAGCAACCCCATCTACTGAGAGTCCATGTGGCCATGCACACACATGCTCCCATAGTGGCAGTACATCCAGCACTATAGAGGGAGTGTGCTGTCCACACCACAGCATGGCAGGCCATGGGCTCATGGTCCTGAGTGGTCCTGTGGGGGACACAGTCCCAACAGACAGCAGTCACCATCAGGTACTAGCACCACTTCTGACCTTGTGCATGGACGTGCCAGTGCAACCCCTGTCAGAGCCAGTCCCATATTCGGAGCCAGAGATGGTGAACTGTCAGCTCTACCATGTACGGTCCAAAGCTGTCCAACATATATACGTGTAGGGTTAGAACTGAGTTTGACTCTGTACACACATACACTCACACATCACTGTCAAATGCAGTTCACCTACAGACGCACACAGTACCCCTCCATGTGGCATCTTACATGTTCCCCTCCTGACTCACACACATGCTGTCTACCTTTTGGGCCAGCCTACGCCTCCTGCACCCCACACAACACCCTGTGCAAGTGATGATACCTGTGCCACATCCCTGTCATCCTCACCATCCATGCAGGGAAATTAAGTTATGTGTCTGCTGCACAAGGTGACTATATTATTTAACATGTATTTGTGTAATGCAGTGTTGGTTCACCATGCCACTTGTAGTTGTTACCAACAGATACTGTATGCTGGTATTTGTCATGAGTGCACCACATACATTTGTGTACCATATGTTGCATGATGGTGTATTAGCTGTATAGCATAGTAGATGGATGACTCACTCTAAGGGCATTAACCTAGTATGTGACATTAGTACTACATGCTTCTGTGAGAAATTTGTCTAGCAGACTGAAACACAACCTTAGAACAGAACCCTGCCTAATGGCACTCAGAGCAGCTCAGTGCACTTCAGCACATGCCACCTGTTTGATTGGCTGGGAAACCATCATCTCAACACAGGGCATCTGCCTGTGCCCCTTTTGGACTGGAGCAATATGTGCTGATCTTGTAACTATGGGTATGATGGTGTGTATGATCGTGAAGGCTGTATGGCCGTTAAATCTAGTTCATTTCAAACATCCTATGGTCCCATAACATGATGTACAATGCTCTAACAGGCTCACTCACAAACATGGCTACATTGAGGCTAGCACTACCTCGAATCACTGCGTACAGGACATGCCAAGGCACACACATATTGCAAGTCGGCTGTATGTAGATGTGAACATGGACCTATGTAATGGGACATACTACAGATCACAGTATGTGCTGAATGCAAAACACCTCATGTCTGCCAGTACTATCAATTTAGGACATATTAGGCTTGATGACATAAGCAGGGCTTGTTGTGGTCAGTCCTTTGGGATGGCCACATCACCCATTATAAATAAATTACTGCAATACCCTACCAATGTATAGATTATGCCATATGGGTATATACAAACACACCAAGTGGGCACAAATGAGATTAGAACCCCTACCTGTCTAGGGTCATACACTAGAGACCACAGCACTTATCGCATGTGAGCCACTCCTTACATCTGATACAATACTCTCAAATGATAGTCTTAAGGTGGCTGACATCATCAGGCCTTGTAGAAGAGGGCAGTTTAGAAGCCAGCAGTAAGTTACAGGCCCAAAAAGTGCATAACCACAAACACATCCACCAAGTGGGCTGGAGTGAGATTATAACACCTACCTATCTAGTCTTATACACTGTAGATAGTACTTATCATAACATGCCACAGGTTAAGTCTGTTGTATGATTGCTGGCACAGTACTTGTGCATTACACAAACTAGGCTTGTGTTGACCAGCATCTGTGGTCTTGCAAAGGGATTTAGCTTTGTACTGTTATTTGCATCTAGTATCCTATCAGTGGGATAATTGTTTTTATCCTAGCTATGTGTGTACAGTTATCAGTATGGTTATATGTGGCTTCTTGCAGTTACATAGGTGAACCGGTGGGCAGGGACACATATTCCTGTATATAACAGGGATGTATATATAAATGTAGCTATGTGTGTGTATGATATGTATATGTGTTATATAGATATATGGATGGAGACTATGTATCATTTCAACATATTTAGCTATATATATATATATATATATATATATATATATATATATATATAGCTATATATATTAGTATATATCTATCTGACACTACATAGAGATAGAGATACTATGCATGTGAGAGTGAGAAACTGACGGACGGATATGTATACGTATATGTCTGTATGTATAGACAATTATACATAATAGTTCATTTCACTGATGGGGCAAAAGAAGTGCACTAATTTTTCCTAAGTGTACTGGCATGCCCAGTGGGACTGTCAGTACTTATAATGCGATGCCAGGTCACACCTACCTGTACTCCACTCTGGGATTTTGTGTGTTACAGACATTAACTTCCGCCCCTTTTTCTGCAGTACTGCACTTTATTCATCATGTCCACCGCATTCCCCAACTGTCTGCTGTAGTTAATATGTGACTGAGGTTGGTAATGTTACACCACCAACAGACTGACAGTCTGCATACCTCTCAACTCACCTGATGTCCACAGAATGTCTAGAGTTTTACCTCATATGTTTGGTCTGTTACTCATACATTTGTGGTCTTCTGGTGCTTTACTGAATGTTGAATTAATGCATTCTTCTAACTACAGACAAATAGTTGTGTTTAAGACTTTATATCCTTCAGAAAATATTTTAAAATGCAACAACTTTTATTACATCAACTGTCTAGGTTTCATGTGACCATTATTTCAATTCTGTCCCTATGTTTGGGCCTTTGTCCCCCCAATCTTTCTGGCTTTGCCCAGATTTCTTGCACTAACAGAAGCTGAGTGATATTACATTCTGTGAAAACACCAACATAGTACCACCTCACATAAAAAAGATGTGAGCAATTCCAGATTAGAACCATTAACACCACCCATGCTAGCTTTCCTAGTCCACTGAGTGACACGGGTCACTAGACAGAGAGGAGTCATTCATCACACAATCAACAGCATACATATATACAATGTTATACTGCATGAAGAGAGACATAAAATGTGTGAGCGATTGTTATGTTACAGCCCTGAGATTGCCTGGTCTACTGTTATACCATAACTGACTTTCTGTTAATGTGGTTACACTGCTGTATTGGGGGTGGGAGAAAAGCAACACTTGATTAGCTTGGGTAGACAGTAGTCCAAATATCATGTATGCCCACTGTTTAACATTTCCCTTGTCTGTTGAACTGAATATTCCAACAATGAGGACAAGTGAATCTTGAGGAGCACATACTATTGGACTGGGCATCTGTAATCCCACGTAGATGTTCAGTCTGAACACATTGCCCACTATATTTCCTTGCAAAACAGCAGCATATCTATACATACGATACCTTATTATAGTAATCTTTACAATTAGTGTGTAGATTAGAGACTTACCTTGTGAACGCAGCAACTGACAGAGCTGTAGTTCAGAGCTAACTTTGTATGATGCAATCAGTACATAACAATGCATGGATAGATACGGGTTGTGTAGATTGCCTGGCATCAGCTATTTTAATATATGTATGTGCATAGTAGTGCAGTGTCCATCCCTAGTGCCCTAGGTTGTCAGTGAATGTGCTATGCATTGTCTTTTAGCCAATGCCAGGGCATCCTGGGCATGCCTATGTCTGCCTACAGAAACATCATTAGGGTGATCCTCTTCCGGGTTCTCCTGTAAGTGTGGCTATGGTGACCTAAGCACTGGTGTGGGGCTGTGTATCCCTTCCCTTTGATGATCCTGCTGCAGCTGCTTCCACAGGATCATATTGTGTAGCATGGCACAAACTGTGAACATATGTGCACATGTAGCTTGAGAGTACTGTAGGGCTCCCACAGATATATCAAGGCACCAAAACTGTGAATTCAGCAACACAAACAAATGCTCTATGATGTTCCTAGTGTGTGCATGTACCTCATTATGGCATTTTTCAGTGGGTATGTGCACATTTCTGATGGGTGTTATCATCCATAGTTCCTGTGCATAGCCAGCATCCCCCAGTAAATGGCCATGTGAGATGTTCCCCAGCAAACATCTGGTAAAGCTGTGATGCATGCCAGATATGGGAGTCATGCTAGCTTGCTAGGGCTTCCAGCACACCCATTCATGATAATGCCCTGGCATTACACATAACCTGATTGGGTGGCATCCCTTGTGGTTGAATTAGATTCTACCTTCCTCATCGGGTGGTGCCTTGATGTGTACATGGGTGCAATCTATGGTACCCAGTACCTCAGGGTAGTCTGCTACATGGTAGAAGTGTTGCATATTGCTGGCTCTCACCTCAGAGGTGAAGGGAAAATAAATGTGCTCACTGCCATGTAGTAGCATAGCATCCAGGAACTGGTAGAGTACCTTGGATGCTGCTGCCTGGAGACCTCCATCATGTCCCCAGTTGGTCTTTGGAAGATATCTGTGGCTATTATCCAAAGGCTACACATACCTTTGTTTCCACTGGGATGTGTTCCCCTCTGTTGGCTCTGGGTCTGAGTTGAGGATGGCAGATCTCAGTGAGTTCGTGTAGTATGTCCCTGTCCACCTTGTAGCACTCTACAATCTCCAGCTCATGAAACTCTTGGAAGGTTACCCTGGGCATGAACATTCTTCTCCTTCTCTGCCTAGGCCTATTGTCAGCAGCAGCTTTGCATTCAGCATCTGGTACTTACAGATGTAGCAGACTTGCAGCAGCCCCTACCATTCTTTCAGTTAAAATTCCCCAAGTCTGCACTCCAATGATGCACAGTATGGAGGAAAATCAGATTGTAGGGAGTATGCATAATGTATACTGCTCTACTGTAGAGTTGCCAGCGTGATTGGCTACCTATGATGCATTGCACCTGCCTAATATATCATTAACTTCATTTGATGGTCCTAGTTTAAGTTAAACAAGGATCAACAGCAATAAATAAATCATTGGCCTTTTAGATACTCTCAACATAGTGGCACACCATGCAAACATGTGGAAACATGAGATCCGTAGCTAAACAAAGCTTAGAAATCAGTGCACACCCCCGCAGACTTCCACACTCAGCACAGTGGTGTACCACACAAACAAGGTGAAACACATGCCTCTTAGATAAACAAAGCTTAGAAATCAGTTTACACCCCTCCCAGACTTGCACGCTCAGCACTGTGGCACAGTTTGCAAACAGAAGCACATGTGCTCCAATCAGCTCAACAGTTAGTGGACACACCCTCTCCTGATGTCAGCTGCCTCTTTTGTGGACATCAACATGGTTCTCTGCCTGCACAGAAGGAATATGCAGACATGGTTACCTTATTATGCTATTCAGGAACTCCACCTCATTTGCATAGGGTTCCTTGCTCACACCACTGGATATTACATGCTTCCAAGCCCTGCCACATTAGCAACAGCACCAATGCACCATTGTAAATAGTGCATGCAGGGTCCTTTAATACATTTTTGCCACATTATATTACTTTTGAGTTTTTCCATATTTTTTATTTTTTTATATATAAGGCATGCTTGCATACAGAGGCTCACCAAGCAAACATGCTGAGATTATTAAAAAAAATTTAATATATTTAATGTAACTTTTGAGACACACAGATGATAGTTTCACTCATATCTGTGTGCGCTATGCCATTTCATCCATCTAGCTGCATTTTTACAGCCTCTTCTGTCTTTTCACAGTCCTTTTCAGAGAAGCTTTCCATGTACACTACGGACACTGACACGGGGTCTGCAGGGATGCCTATCTGCTTGCTGGATTGCTTTACCTGCCTCATTTACATGAGATTCACCTGCTTATGAGGTGATTTGCATGCCATGGAAGTTTCAGTGTTGGCACACTCGTGCAAGCCGCTCAGCAGTGCTTACTGGATCTAAAATTGTTTGCATCCATGTTAGCAGGACAGCGAGATGCCTACATGGAAAAAAAATGTGTAGGCTTTATTAAATTCTCCCCATAGTCCATCAGCAAACTGTCTGCCTTTCTGAATATGCAATAAATTCTCTTGGAGAACTAGGCTGGAGTCTTCTTAACACATGCAGTAGGAAAAACCCAGACTGCATTACAAGAAAAATGGATGAGTCTGCATCTACTTGAGGACTGTTTCTGGATTTGTTAAAGGTCTTTGTTACTATAAATCAGTTTATGCTAATGCACAGCTCCATACCCCTGAGTATCAGCAAATGGAATGTACCATGGTTTGTACACTAACTACATAAAAGCCATACAGCATTAGGAGGACTGTGGCCACAGACAAGTCTGCAAACATAATTATGTGGCTACTATACATATCTGTACTTACTTATCCTGTTCTTCATGAATAAATGTGGAAAACAGAATACCAGCATTAAATAGTGTATCAATAATATTGTGATATATCCTTCAATGATATACATCAAATACTACCCACACTGCCTCAGAATTATACATAATTGGCCAAAGTGAAAAAAAATGCTGAAGTCTTTGGTGGACACCTATGGGAGACAGACATGATGAGAGAGTTAAGACCCATTAATATATAACCTAAATGGTAAGACAACTGAAGTGGTTAATGGCTATAAGTATCTGGGAGTGTAACCAGACTGGAATGTGGACTTTGTTGCCAATCATGCACACTGCAACATTTTCAAAATAAATAAAAGATGGAGTATTCTGTGCCTATCCTTGCATTGTAAAGAAAAGAGTTGTTGTGTTATTATTGTTGAAAACAGTGTTGTTCTCTGTTTTCTCTAGCAAAGTGACATGGAAGAAATGGTCACCACATGTCTCAAACTCACTAGAACAGATGGATGAGAAAACATGAATATCTCTGCAAAATCCTTTCTGTCTAACACATGAAATATTATTTAGCAGTAATTCAAAACTGCCAGCAGATTCCCCCAAAACCTTGCCATCATCTGTACTAATTGCATATAAATCAACCAGTTAAATAAGACCTCTGGGTCAAGCACTATCAGTGTTTACCAGAAAAAAAAAATAAATGAATAGGTATAAAGACCTTTAATGTGCCTGCCAAAAACCCCTGAGATGCACTGTTTAGTGTGCTTGTGAATTCTACAGCCTATTACACATTCAAAATAAAAAAAAAGAAGCTATTTAAGTGGTGTAAAGGTACATATTCAGGCGCATCCTAAGCAGTCTAACACTTACCTGCCACTATCTAAGCGTCCACAGTCTAAAACTAAATCTGTCTCTTTCTAGTGACAGGTTTCTTAGTTAAACCTTCATGACACAACTAAGTATTGCATCCAATGTTTAAACATACTCAAAAACATCATTATGATGATTTTACAGAACAATAAAGCTTGTCTTGCATATTGCTGAAGGTGTGTATGCTGAGTATTAACATCAGTATGTTAATCCCTGTGACATTCTACTTAAATTGCTAATTCTAGGTAGTGTAGGAACTGGGGTTAAAAATAGAGCTGATGATAACTTTAATAAACATTACCCCGGATTCTGCAAGCCTTGCACAGTGTGCAGGATTAGTGCAGGAGCTCCAGTAGGTAATATGTCTGCCGTGCGATCCAGGAATAACCAGTAGGGGCATGCACATGCGCTCCTGCACTAGTCCTGTATGGACTCAGCCCCTGTATGCAAATTACCCCATTTGCAGGAGAAATCCTTGCAAATTAGGTGAATTTGCAATCCAGGAAGCTGGAAACCGGCCATGTAGGACTACTGTAATCTGCAGAAATGTACAGCACCAGTAACAGAGTATATTTCTGCAAATTACAAAACAGAGCCATGGCAGCTAAAAATAAAGGGTGGATATCATGTAGAAAGCATGCCAATGGCCAAGTATAAGGTCATTGGCATGGAACACACTTGAAAAAAAAAATCAACTTTTATTTTTTTTTAGCCGATCTCTGCTGTTTAAGCATAGGGTAGCAGTGCGCAAATGGGATTGGGGGAAAATAAGAAAATAAACCTGCAATAAGCATTCTAACTAACATCACTATTCTGCCATTATACCCAATGGCAGGCAGAAGACAACATGGCCAATGAATAGTGGTTGCTAAAGGGGGAGGCTCAGTGTGGGACATGTAACTATGCATTAGTAGGCAATCCTATGCAAATGAGGGGAATGATAGTGAATCCCAGATTTCCCCTGCATGCTAGTCAGCTCCCAACAGTGTAAGAGCAGGAATAGCTTGGTGCAAGCCTAGGAGTTAGCTGACATCATGGGGGGTGAGTCAGGCATACTGTAAGTGGATTGGAGCCGTGTGGCTTAGGTTTGCTTCTAGCTTAGCACAGCTAGGCAAGGGTGTGTGTCTGAGGCTGCCTAGCACTCTTTGCATTGCCAAGTGGGTGTGCGCGCCAAGCACTGGGTTTTAAAGAAAAAAAAAGTAAACCAGGAAATGGCAGCTCTGTGCACATGTAAGCACTGTGTTTGCTTGGCGTGCCCCCAGGCTTAAACAGGAAGGCAATGGGAAGGGAAAACAACAGTAGGAAGGTAATCTAGGAGAACTAGCATAGCTGACAGGTGAAATGTATCCGAATCAGCCAATTACACAAGCAGAAGACCAGGCCAGCCCAGAACACTACTATAAACTATGCAAACACCTTCCCCCTCTGGTTTTTCCCATACTCTACACCACCAGTGTATACAAGCGGGGAACTTTTAACAAACAAAACAACAAAATGATAGCGGCTGCAGCAGACATCATACAACAACATGTGGAAGAGGCTGAGGGTGGTGAGGATGTGAATGCTGTCGACCAACCCACAGTGAGGAGACAGAGAAAAGTGTACAGACCCAGGGTAACATACCATGGGCTACATGAGCTGGAGATAGTAGAGCACTATAGAGTGTACAGGGACCTCTTATAGCAAATTTTTGAGCTGTGCCGGCCACGCCTGACACACCAAACTAACAGAGGGGAAACTATCCCAGTGGATACCAAGGTATGAGTAGGCCTAGGAATACTAGCCACAGGTACCTCCTAAAGCTCAACCTGGGATATCATGAGGATCTCGCAGGCATCAGCATTCAGAGTATTCTACCAGTTCCTGGATGCCGTCTCAGCACATGCAGGTGAACATGTATATTTCCCCAACACCCATGAGGCGTTGGCTAGCAATATGCAACAGTTCTACCAAATAGCAGAATACCCTGCAGTAGTGGATGCTATAGACTGCATGCACATATGCATCAAAGCACCACCTGGTGATCAGGGTAGAGTCTACATCAACCACAAGAGCTTCCCCTCAATCAACTGCCAGGTAACGTGCAATGCCGAAGGCATTATAATGAATGTGTGCTGGCTGCCCTGGAAGCTATCACGATTCCCACATCTGGCATCTGATGCAGCTGTACCAGAGATTTGCCAATGGGGACATCCCTTACGGCCACCTAGTGAGGGATGCTTGTTACACACAGGAGCTGTGGCTGATGATGCCCATCAAAAATGCACACACACACCCGAACAAGAACACCATAATGAGGCACACACACACAGACCAGACTTATAATAGAGCATGTGTTTGGGATGCTCAAGTCATGGTTATGGTACCTGGACATATCTGTTGGAGCCTTGCAGTACTCACCAGCTACATGTACTCAAATTGCTATGGTATGTGCCATGTTACACAACATGATCCTGCAGAAACAGCTGCAGTAGGAACAGCATGGGGCAGGGCCACACAGCCCCCCACCAATGCCAAGGCCTGCACAGGCACAGAGTGACTCGGAGGAGGAACAACCTGAGCCTGCCCCGGTAGGCAGATGGAGGCATGCCCAGTATGCCCTGGCCTTGGCAAAGAGGCAATGCATAGCACATACACTGACACAGTAAGGACCCAGGGAATAACACCTCTCTCTGACTTGCACATACAGTAAAAGGGATGCCAAACTTGACACTACCTGTGCTCAACCATGTATAGTGAGTGTCCTATGTGTATCCAACATAGGCAGCTCTCCAGCACCATCCTCAATAGTGGCACACCCACAGGGTAATTCAATCAACCTACCAGTTGCCGAATGGAGTAGAATGTGTCGTTACCTGTATCTACGGTATGTATGTGAGCATGCAAGGGAATTGGGTGGCTGAATGGTATGCCAGCAAATATTAGACACCCATAGTGGCACCATGAGATCTGTAACAGATACTGGAGTCACGATAGTAGCCAGCACTACACAGGGTGACAAAACCCACTGCAGGAAATGTGCTGGGTGACATGTGTGTCTATATGACTCCCACATGCCAGTTTGGGAGGTTCACATATCCATCAACAGTCTCAGCCAGCAGGACAGGTGTACACAAACACAAACAGAGGCTGTGCTATGGCCTCTGAATGATGCCTATGGGTAACCTCCCCCCCGGCCTACACAGACAGACTACAGCAGGTCAGGCAGTGGGATGTTAGTTCTGAAGGTTAGGAAGTCAGACACTAATATGTAGATCAACCAAAGCTAAGACCTATAGTACACTGATATGCCTCTAGTCAGCATGATAGGTTAGAATACGGAATGAAATGGAGTACCTGACATACCAGTAAAGTAATAGCAAATCTGTACAAGTGCCAGGTGTGCCCCCATCCTATGCAGAAATGTAGAAACAGTCAGGTGTGTCCCCCAACAATCCTATGTAGAAATGTAGTAACAGTCAGGTGTACCCCTCCCCCACTCATATGTAGACATGTAGAAACAGTTAGATGTGCCCCTTCCCCCAATCCAGCGTGCAAATGTAGTAACAGTCAGGTGTGCCCCCCAATCCTGTGTAGAAATGTAGAAACAGTCAGGTGTGTCCCACCCACAATCCAATGTAGAAATATAGTAACAGTCAGGTGTGCCCCCCACTCCTATGTAGACATGTAGAAACAGTCAGGTGTGCCCCTTCCCCCAATCCAGTGTAGAAATGTAGTAACAGTCAGATGTTCCCTCTCCCAACCACTGTGTAGAAATATAGAAACAGAGAGCTGTGCCCCCTCCTCCAATCCTGAGTAGACATGTAGTAACAGTCAAGTGTGCCCCCCTCCCCCAATCCTGTGTAGGAATGTACACACAGTCAGGTGTGCTCCCTCCAACCCAACCTAGACATGTAGTAACAGTCAGGTGTGCCCCCCCAAACCTATTTAGAAATATAGTAATGGTCTGATGTGCACCCCAATCCAATGTACACACATCATAACAGCCATGTTTGCCCCCCCCCAAAACCCTATGTAGAAATGTAGTAACATGTATGTGTAGGGCTATAATACCAGTGGAGCACAGATGCCCAGAGATGGCCAGGGTAGCAGGATAGGGTGTAGCATTTGCACAATATGCAGGTCTGTGTGTGTTAGGTTGGTGTGTGTTTCATATTGTGTGAGAGTGGTCAGTATGTATGCATGTTGAGGTAAGACTTGGTGGCCATTGCCCACTACTGCTGATGACAGGGACAAGCCCTCACAACTGCAGTGCCAAAGATAATTCCCACCAGTATAACACATGCTAGCAGTAAGCCATTGTAAATGTATGGTGGTAATATATGTCACCATCTGAAAGACTGACCAACCAAGTAACTAAGTAGCTCACCCTACTATTCAGGCATGACCAAAGGGCAATTTCAGGTGTACTCTCCAGTCCATCTGGGTATCCTGAGGCAATGTTACAACTGACTCATGTACATAGACAACCCTCTCCTCCTACCACAAAACACTAAGATATGCAAAAGATGCAAGTATACAGCCAAACTGGAAGCTAAGCTGTCTCCACCCAAGACTAGAGCAGACAGTCAAGAGGAGAAGGTTAACACTTGCACCGCACCTCCAGCTGCAAACAGACCTATTAAAACAGCACTGGCAAAAAATACACAAATACACAAAATCATACTCGGAGGCTCTAATTAAAAACCTGCAAAAGCATCAGAGATCTCCAAAGCAGACACCCAAACAACCTGTACCTCCTGTCACAAACCAGACAACACATAAAACACAAAATCAGTGTGCCGCACAATCACAGCCCTTAAGACGAAATAACATACCTAACACACTAGTAATAGGTGACTCTATAGTCAGGCACACTGACATCCCACTCACTAGGCTGGACAATCAGAAGGTTACTGTTAGCTGCTTGTCGGGAGCCAGAATCCGCCACATAACACAAGCACTAAGGTCACTCCAGAACAAGTACAAATATGATTCTGTCATTGTTAATGTTGGTGTGAATGACCTGAGACGTACCTCCCTGGACTACATGAAAAGAGACATGGAAGAGCTCTCTGATCATGTAGCCCAGGCTGGTATGACCCTGACCCTGAGCAGCATCCTGCCCTCACCAAGAATAATGCCTCAGTATAAAGAAAAAATGATCAATTTCAACAATTGACTAAGCTTCTGGTGTCAATCAAGGGGGTCCAGTCTCTGTCACCCAGAGATGACATGCTCGACAAGCCGCATTGCTTCACAAGAGACGGCTTGCACCTTGTCACCCCTAGGCTTTCGAATACTGGCCAAGGCTCTTGCTGCCCCCATAGTGCCTTTTTTGGGCAAGGCTAAAATGTCAAACCCACCTCCATAAACAGCACAGTTAACAAAAAACTGAGGGTTATGCTACTCAATGCCAGGAGTTTAAATCTTAAAATGCACGTGCTCGAAGCTCTCCTCAGTATGGAGAATGTCGACATCTGTGCAGTAACTGAAACCTGGTTCAAGACTCCAGAAAGCACCACATCACTACTGGTCTACAACTCATACCACACATTTCAGCCACAGAACATGGACCGAAACACAAAAGGAGGGGGTGTATCCATATTCATCAAGGACACCTACACCTCCAGGTTAGTGGCGCAGCATGATACCTCTGAGATCATCCATGTGCAACTAACATTGGGAAAATCTGCAATGCAAATTGTGGCCTGCTACAGATCACCCTCCAAAACCCAGGACCACCACTCCACCTTTCTGGAGACACTGGAAAACATGAAGGTCCTACCTAACACCCTGATATTGGGCAATTTCAATTACCCTACCATTCACTGGGAAAACTACTTGAGTACAAACTCCCAGGTCCAGCGCTTCCTGGAATTCATCAACTTAAATGCCCTGGATCAGTTGGCAAACTCCCCTACCAGAGGTGAAAACATACTGGACCTGGTCATCACCAACATGGGCGACAGGTGTTCCACACTGGAGGTCAACCCGTCAATGGTTAGATCAGACCATAAACTAATCACTCTGGATGTCCACACACCACAACCACCCCCAACTAAGGAAACTGCAGTAAAAAAACTTTTCTAAAGCAAAATTCACCTTACTTAAGACAGAGGTGGTAGGTTTCACAGCCCCCACGCTAAAGGATAATGCTGTTCAAGATGCAGAAACCTTTACAGATGCACTCTATGAGCACCTACAAGGAAGCATGGATTGTGCCATCCCTAGCAAAACCAAGACTCCCTCCCCTAAGTGAAGGAAACCAGTTTGGTGGACCCCTGCCATAAACAGGCTATACAACAGAAGGAGGAAACTAGTTCAGAAAAAAACAACTCCCAAGAAGGAAAGACATCCCGAATCAGGGTCAGTATCAGTAAGAAACTACGGTCCCTCATGAAATCATCCAAGGCTAACTTCAAAAGAAAAATAGCCAAGGATTCAAAAGATAACCACAAAGCCTTCTTTAGCTATGTTAAGAATCAAAGTGGCAACTCGCAGATATGCACTGAACTAGTGCAAAGTAGCACAAAATATACTGAACCTACTGATATTGCCAACATCCTGGCAGATAGATTCAGTGCAAACTTCACCCCCCCTCTCACATTCAAAAGGGCCCACAACAATACTGGAAAAGTAGTGTCCCAAAAATCACAGATGCACAGGTGAAAACAGCCCTTTCAAAAGCCAAAAACACAGCGTCAGTGGGACTAGATGGTGTCCCAGGTTGCATCTTGCACGAACTACAGAACAAGCTAACCCCCAACTAAATACACTGTTCAACCTCAGCCTGTCCACAGGTATGTGCCCATAGAATGGCACACAGTAATGGTTATTCCTCTCCACAAAGGAGGGGCCACAACTGACCCTGGTAACTATCGGCCCATGAGCCTGACTAGCCTGGTCTGCAAGGCTATGGAGTGCATCATCATGGAACTCATTAACAAAGACATTGGGAACCTCCAAACACTTGACCTATCCCAGTTCGGCTTTGTTAAGGGCAGATCATGCCTACTAAACCTGGTTGACTTCTTCGAGACAGTCACCAAGGCCATAGATGAGGAAAAGGTGGTTCACACAACCTACCTTGACCTCGGCAAGGCTTTCGACACCATTCCCCACTCGTGTATTACAGAAAAATTCACCAGCCTGAACATAAACCCCTACGTCTTGAGATGGGTTGCCAATTGGCTTACAGACAGAACTCACACGGTAAGAATAACGGGATCCAGGTCTGACTCTAAACCAGTCAACAAGTGATGTCCTACAAGGCTCGGTCCTGGGACCCCTACTGTTCTGCATATACTTCTCAGAAGTACAGGCAAACACAGGAGGACTATGGCTAACCAAGTTCACCGATGACTGCAAACTGGGAGCCAGAATTGACTCTCCGGCTGACACGGACATCCTCCAAAAGGGCTTTAGTGACTTGGACACCTGGTGTCAAAGTTATGGCCCCAAGCTAAATGCCAAAAAATACATAGTCATCCCGTTTGGGAAAAACAAAACACCCACGAATTACCACATAGGAGCCAGCCCCTTAATACAGAAGAGATAATAAGAGATCTGGGGACCCAGGTAGATAGTATTCTCTCCTTTGACAATCATATTGCCAAAGTAATTAGGAAATCCTTCTGTGGCCCATCTAATTACTAAAGGGTTCACATCTAGAAATAAAGAGGTTATAGTGCACCTCTACTCATCACTCATTAGACCCATCATAGAGTACAATGCCCCATTTGGGATGTACCTCACAAGACACTTCCAACAGCTGCAAAGACCACAAAAGTACCTCACCAAGAGGATTACTGACCTCAAACATATGTCCTATGCAGCCCTACTGAAAAACCTCTGGCTGTACTCAGTGGCATATCGCTTACTCAGAGGTGATCTCTGCCTGACTTACAAAGCCATGTCCAATTCGGAATTGATGGACATGCTCCACCTAAAGAAATCCAAGTCACTGCGAGCCATGCGCTCTAGTGAGTTAAACCTCACCACAACAATAAATAGAACATGCTGGAGGGATAGATTGCTGTCATAGAGACTCCCCATGCATTGGAAAAAATTCCAAACTACATTAGGCAGAGCCCCTCAATAACACTCTTCAAGAGAAACCTTGATGAGTGGATGGGTAACAGAAAATACACCCCTGGGATCACTTCATTGACTCTGCTTGACAGGATCAGTTAATTAATCAATGGGGTGGTGAAAGCCGACACACTCTGGCTTGGCTTATAAATGCCCTTGGGCAGATAACCTAGTACCTACCTATGAACCTATGAACCTATGAACCTATGGCATGGCTGTTGGGCTAGATATACAAGCAATATACAGGGGAAAGTACCCCAGACATACAGTATATTTTGTGTCACTGTGAAATGGAGACACCCTTGGAATTGTACATATAGGTATGCATCACATTAACTGGTCCTGTAGTAGGGGATACCGGTGATATCTGCCCGAACAGTTGCAGATCACAAAGGAAGTAGGACTGATGTATTGGGAAAAATCTGATGTACCTGCACATGCCAGCATAACAGGAATGTCCTATGCATATCTGTGTGTCAGATGCAAATAGTGTCCATAGCACACATGCACCTAACTCACGCAAACACCACCCACAGGTACCTCTCTGGTCATATCCCTGCTGTAGGGAATGGGTACAATATGACCTCACCTGTATATGGCAATTGCGGAAGAATGCATCATGCAGTGCAGGTGTCCCATGCAGGTGTGTCCCTAGCTGTAGGTAGCACCCTGCCAGCATCCACACCACGTTATCAAGACTGATAGTAGGTATTGGCATGAGCACCTATCACACCTACCCTGTCACCCTAGGGAAATATACTGTATAATGGTCTGAGACTGTAGGACTGCCAGAATGCAACGGCCTGCCACATCTGGCACACAGCAACACCTAATGGCTCACAGGCCCCTACCAAAGGCCTGTGTCTCACATGCACTGCCAATGCATGTTATGTCATGGACACCCAAATAACAACATAACACACTCCACATAAGCCATATGCAAGGCCATGTGGACAAACCACAGTAACATGTCCACCATGTCTCACTGCATGAACTGTGGACCAACACCGACACACACCTGTGATGGGGTGATACCCTTAGGGAAAGTATCAGAGAATGTATACATAATGTATGGAGGAGGTCAGAATAACAGAGGGGTGGGGTGGGAGCATGGGCAACATGGAATGTGCAGGGACCGATACCAAGCTGTGTGCACACACTATCCCTGGCTGCAAACACAGAAATGGGTGGCTACACACCTGCCTGTACACCACAATAGGGTTAATGCCCTGACCCATGGCCCCTGCCTCTGGGTAACCTGTTTGAGTATGTACAGCTGTGAGGCATTGCCACAGCAAGATAAGGCCATACTGTCATGTTGATGGATGTACAAGTATGGGAACCTCTGCCAGCACTGTACCAAGGTGCTGAACCAGATACACAGACCCAGTAGCAAGTGTCTGCAGCTCCCCCTCCAGAATGGCATAACTTACCATGAATACATAGGTGTCTGCCCACAATACTGGATACAGCTGCAGTCACCCTTGTCCCCCAAGACATCACTGTGAGCAAGAATGTCCACTTGACAGTACATGAGGATAGAAAACATCACAGTGTATAACAGTACACATGTCTGAATATCCCTGCTTACAGCAGCACCATGCAGCTGAAGCAGCACAGACACAATCCCCTACAGTACACACTATCCCCTGCACAGTTTGTCCCCATATTGCCAAATGATCGACGGATACCCTGCAGAAACAGATTGCTACCTGTAGGTGTACAACACAAAGGTCTGCACTGGAGTACAAACTTCCTGGAACTGATCCACACATTCAATACAGAAGGACATACTGGGCATGCTCACACACTTAGAGAAGTGAAGGCAACTTCAGACATCAATATACTGAAAGGTCACACTGGGCATGCTCACACACTTAAACAAATGAAGTCCATGTCTGCAAACAACAGTGGACCATACATATCTGGCATTTGCAGATGTTAGTGCATACACTCCTCAGTATGCACCAGTCATGTCTTGCACATACAGTGGATAGGAATACAGACACATAACCAAGGACAACACACTATAATAAGCCAAAAGTAGACTTACATAGATGTGTGGAAGAAAGTGACTGTTACAATGAGCCATCCATTATGAGGCCTGTCCCACCCAGCACACAGCCAAATGGCTACAACCACATGAGGTGCAAATGTCACTCACATTTCATAAACTGTGAAATACACCTTTGGGGAACGTGCAGTAAACCCTGTGATGCATCCTTTAACAGACTAATGCTGTAGTGTGATATAGAACTCTGGTAGGGGTTCCATTCCCCACACATGGCAGTAGTGGATGTTTTTGTGTGTGTTTCTATGTCTGTGTAGGGAGAAATGCATTCTGGGCTAGTCACACTCACTACAATTCATATGTCCTAATATGACAAACCTGCTGAGGTCATCCACTTTGAAATACACCTTTGGAAAACGTACAGCCCCATAATCTCTGTGGCGTGTCCTATCACTGTGTACTACTGTAGTGTAATAAATTAGTTAGGTAGGAGTTCTAATCCTGGACATGGCAACTGTGTATGTGTGTGTGTGTCTCTTGCTGTGTAGAGAGCAATGCTTTTTAGACTAGTCACACGCACCACAATTCAAATACTCTACTTTGGCAAGGCTGCTGATGTCATACACTGTGAAATACACCTTTGGGGAACAAATACTTCAGCGATTTATGTGGTGCATCCTATAACAGCTTCATGCTGAGGTATGATATCAAACTATAGTGGGGGTTCTATTACCACACATGCCAGTTGTGGATGTTTTTGTGTGTGTTTCTATGTCTGTGTAGGGAGCAATGCATTCTAGGCTAGTCACACTCACTACAATTCCAATGCCCTACTTTGGCAATCCTGGTAATGTCATTCACTGTGAAAGACAAAGTTGACAAAAGTACAGTATAGTAATCTTTGTGGTGCGTCCCATAACTGCATACTGCTGTAAAGTGATAAACTAATTAAGCAGGTGTTCTAATCCTTAGCATTACAACTGTGTGTGTGTTTCCCTCTGTGTAGAAAGCAATACTTTTTAGGCTAGTCTCACTCACTACAATTCAAATGCCCTACTTTGGCAAGGCTGCCAATGTCATTCACTGTGAAATACACCTTTTGGAAAGCTGTAGCCCAGTAATCTCTGTGGCATGTCCCATAACTGCGTACTGCTGTGGTGTAATAAATTAGTTACAAAGGAGTTCTAATCCCAGAGATGGCAACTATGTGTGAGTTTGTTTGTGTGTCTCTGTCTGTGTACAGAGTAATGCTTTTTAGGCTAGTCACACTCACAACAATTCAAATGCCCTACTTTGGCAAGGCTGCTGATGTAATTCACTGTGAAATATACCTTTCGGAAAACTGCAGCCCAGTAATCTCCATGGCGTGTCATCTAACTGTGTACTGCTGTAGTGTGATAAACTAGCTAGGTAGGCGTTTTAATCCCACACATGGCAACTGTGCGTGTGTGTGTGTGTGTGTGTGTGTGTGTGTGTGTGTGTGTGTGTGTGTGTGTGTGTGTGTGTGTGTGTGTGAGTGTGTGTTTGTGTGTGTGTGTGTGTGGCCCTGTCTGTGTAAGAAGCAAGGCATTTTAGGCTAGTCACACTCACTACAATTCATATGCCCTACTTTGGCAATCCTGCTGATGTCATTCACTGTGAAATACACCTTTGGGGAACGTGCACTTCAGTAAACCCTGTGATGCATCCTTTAACAGACTAATGCTGTAGTGTGATATAGAACTCTGGTAGGGGTTCCATTCCCCACACATGGCAGTAGTGGATGTTTTTGTGTGTGTTTCTATGTCTGTGTAGGGAGAAATGCATTCTGGGCTAGTCACACTCACTACAATTCATATGCCCTACTTTGGCAATCCTGCTGATGTCATTCACTGTGAAATACACCTTTGAGGAAGGACTACTTCAATAATTCCTGTGGAATGTCCTATAATAGCTTCATGCACACACACTCCAATATCTAGGAACATCATGTTGGTGTTGGGCCATTTCATTCATTGTAAGCAGGAACTCAATCTGTTGTTTGGCAAACAGCATCATAGATGGATTGGGTATTTACCTCTAACAACATATATTGTGGAAACAGGCCAACACACAGAAGGGGGATGTGCCTGACCTGACTACAGACTGTAAGTGCTGCTATACTGCATTTGGAGTAATGTTGGTTTAACAGGGTGTTTGTGGATATGGCTGTCCTACATGTTTAATACCTGTCATGTCAGTGCTATGTTTATGAGGAAACCCCGATTTTTAGGGTCATCTGCAGACTGGGCAGTGTGTGGTGCCTTTTGTTTTATGTGCTTCCCACAGAGCACCTATCTGTGAATTGCAGAAGGTAGTGTGAGTATTGCAGTCTGTAGATGATGACAGCCGTGAGCGTTATTGACTTCATATCCCTCATAGGACACATGTTGCAACAAACCCTGCTACAACAGTATATGTATGAGATTATCCCAGCAACATGTCAATATTGGCCCTGTGTTTCTGCCTCCAGCCACAACTCTGTGAACCTTTGTACATATGTCATGCAGTAAGAGGTGCATATGTACTGTACGCCATATTTAGTGGCATCATATCTGATAACAAACCAGTGAGATATCAGAGTGCTACACATGTAATGTATAGTAGGGGTTATATGTGATGACATAAAATGGACATTCTGTGGTTATTTGTACAGTACTGAGGTCTGTGTACTGACGGTGATTGTCGACAGTGTATGTATTGTTAATATGTACCTTGGCCTGTGTACTGACTGTGGTAGATGTCATTGTTCTTGATCCTGTTCTATCTGATGTTACATGCTGCTCCACTGTATGTTACCCTATTGGCTTACATGTTTTTAGGGCCAAACACACACATATCCCACACAACAGACAGGCATCGGACCACACTGTGTAGCGGCCCAGTGTATGTAGGGTTAGTGTGTGAGTGGCACATATGAAGATGGTGTTGAACAGATAGTCCATATGCTGTAATATTACACTAGCTTACCATATGTGGCTGTGGCTGTGTTCACATTGGTTGTGGTTATGCACTTTCACACAGGTGTCTGCTACTCTGTGCTGTGACATGCCTGTAGAGGAGCCTGCTATATATGCAGGTATATGTGTATTCCCAAATAGGAAATGTAGGCCAGTGATAAGCCAGTCTGCCTGTAGCCTGCACAGTACTTTGTTACATGCCTAGTAGCTTAGTGTACTTACCCAGTGAGATATCATGTCCAGACACTTGTCAGATGTACTGCTGCCAGGCTACCATAACAGTCATGTATGTCAGACAAAGCATTGGGAAGCTGTACAGATGTATGTCAATAACTAGTGGGTAGTATGTGGCTATGGCACCTCTGCACCAGTGGTTATTATGTGTTAGGACAGACAGGGGTGTGTGAATGCATAACCTATGGGGCAAATGTATACCAGTAGTTACATATTATACCCATCTACATGGCTGTTGACATCCACATTGTCAGGCTTAAACCACATGTCTTACACTAAGGGGTTCCATGTATACCTCTGGACTGCCCGGAGTGTGTCAGACTGTCCACATATGTTGGCCATATCTCTGCTGTAGTCCACAGGAGCATTACTGTGCTAGCAGTGGTACTGTACTATGATGTCCTTAGGATGTCTGTCAGTAGCCAATGGCACACATGTTAAAAGCAGATATGACCTCCCATACATACACATCATGTCTGTGAAGACAATCTCTATTACAGTAGCAATAGTCTACAAATATATCTGCAATACATACCTGACATCCCCTTGCACTATGAAGTTGGGACTATAGGGGCCGAGGTAGGGCTCCACTCCATGTTCAGGTCATATGGTGGACATATATGTATATATAATTATCCAGATATCTATATAGATATATACACATATACATATCAACATACATAGATGAATATGTATATGTACATAGATATACATATAAACACTAAGATATATACATATGCAGAGCAATATATGTCTACACATATACAGATAGAGATACATATGCACATTTACGTATGGATATCTACATATATATTGACAGTAGTAGGTATATCAGAATAGATATGTATGCACATATAGTTATAGATATCTACATACATGCCAACATAACTAGGCATATCTGTACACATAGGATGTGCATACATATATAGCTATATACACATATATCTATATATACATATATGTATATATATATATATATATATATATATATATATATATATATATATATACATATATCTATATACACATATATATATATATATATATATATATATATATATATATATATACACATACAAGAAGAGATGTACACATGGCCATATATATGTTGCACTATACAGATATGTATACAGACATACGGACATACGTATGGGTATTCATGTGTATGTACATGTAGACATATATAGACCTATTATATGTATATAACCATATTCCTGTCATGTGTAAACCTCACGGTTGTGTATACCCTCCCAGATCTAGCTCACCGTATGTATCTGCTAGGTGTACATTATGATAAAACAACATATGTGATGCAACAGTCATATTAATAACAAGGACTACACAATTTAGGAAGTAATGACAATTGTTCAATACTACTCAATATGTGTATTGACAGCTATATTGGTAAAACAATAGTTGTCTTCACAGTGGTCATGAGGTAGTGTTTAAGTGTTGTGACTTTAGTATACAGGGTCCTGGGTTCAAGGGCTGTTTATTTTGTTGCTGGGCAGAACAAGGGCTGTCAGATACAGAGTGGCTAAGGCAGTTTTGAGCAGCTTTAAGTGGGTTTGTGTGGGTTTGCCCGAAGCTAAGCGGTGTTAAGCTATAGGTAAATGTACATGCGCTTACACAGTGTAGGCTTCGCTTACCAGTGCACAAATCAGCTCAGCTGTTATATTGCAGCAATGTTAATACTTGCTAAGCATGGCTTAGCCCTGGTAACCAGGTCACACCACCCAGTCTGATAACATAGCAGGGTACTGACATCTGTAATATGTGTATGTAATGCCATGTACAATTTATGCGCCTATGTGTTGTCATTACAGTAGAAGGGGTGTGCGTGTCATGTGTGGGACACAGATGTATATGAGGCCTGTACAGCACTGTTATCCATGTGAATGTGTTACATACAGGGGTATTAGGCCAGGGTACATGCTGTCACACTGGATGTAGTGTATCATGGCAGTACTACTGTTGACAGTGCTTACCCAGGCAAATGCAGAGTGCTAAATGTAGTACTGACAACAGGCACACCTGCAGGCATAGCTGGACACTGAGGCCTCCCTGTTGTATCCCTGGTGTGTGAGCTGTTTCACAGTATATATCCCTTACTGGGTAATGATCTGACATGCAGAATGTAACTGTAGACTACCGTTTGTACAGCACATGTTAATGAGGGCTTCTGACATGTAGTTATGGCATACATATTGTCAAACGTCTATCTGTCAACACACTCATCCTACTACATAGCTATTTGCCAAGCTCATGACTGCTCTTTTTTTTTCAAAAAAATACAGTATTTAAATTGATTTTAACTGTGTGGAATGAATATTAGCTGAACTGGAAGTTAGTCAGTGTTTGCTGAATTTTGTTATTTGCTAGTAATTACAGGTGTGGGGGTAGTAACATTCTTTGATTTCCTGTCCTTGCCTATTTAAGTGGTACAGTGTGAAATATTTTCTGCTTAAAAACCTCAGCTTTGGCCAGCTAAGAACTTGCTATATTCAACTGGACGTATAAGAGAATTTAAGTACCTTTATCTGCTCTTTTTTTTCAAAAAATACAGTATTTAAATTGATTTTAACTGTGTGGAAGGAATATTAGCTGAACTGGAAGTTAGTCAGTGTTTGCTGAATTTTGTTATTTGCTAGTAATTACAGGTGTGGGGTAGTCACATTCTTTGATTTCCTGTCCTTGCCTATTTAAGTGGTACAGTGTGAAATATTTTCTGCTTAAAACCTCAGCTTTGGCCTAAGAACTTGCTATATTCAACTGGACGTATAAGAGAATTTAAGTACCTTTATCTGCTCTTTTTATTTCAAAAAAATACAGTATTTAAACTGATTTTAACTGTGTGGAAGGAATATTAGCTGAACTGGAAGTTAGTCAGTGTTTGCTGAATTTTGTTATTTGCTAGTAATTACAGGTGTGGGGGTAGTCACATTCTTTGATTTCCTGTCCTTGCCTATTTAAGTGGTACAGTGTGAAATATTTTCTTCTTAAAAACCTCAGCTTTGGCCGGCTAAGAGCTTGTTATATTCAACTGGACGTATAAGAGAATTTAAGTACCTTTATCTGCTCTTTCTTTTTCAAAAAAATACAGTATTTAAATTGATTTTAACTGTGTGGAAGGAATATTAACTGAACTGGAAGTTTTCACTCTGCTCTTCAGTTAGTCCCACCTACCCTCCCTGTTTTTGTTTTGGTGTTAATCTTAGTGGCCTTGCAACTGCCCGCCCCTCTTGTAAATTTGTGTTTGGATACTCCTTCTGGGCCCATCTCATTTGCTCACTCAACTGAGTGCAGTGAGATCATATTCTGATTTCAGGCACTCCTACTGTGTACAAAGAGAGCATCTGGGAAACAGAAAAAAAAAATTAAGCTTGTTTCCTGCCTTTCCTGTTAAGTGGTATAGACTATTTGTAGGCTTCTGAGCCCCCAAGCCCTTCTGTGTTGGAGGGAAGCCTTCTAGCTTAGTTTTTTTCTTATAACTAGCCAGTTTTCTAGTTTCAGCACTCAAATCTGTTTCTTTGATCTCAGCACTTGTTCAGAAAAAAAAAAAAAACTTCTGCTTTTACTGTACTTGTGTTTCTACCTACTTTTTTACTTTTGCATCATCTTAAAAGTACTCAATTGTATTTATTACTGCTTGGTGTAACTCATTCTAAGCCTTTTGGTTTAAACACTTTGGCTTCGGACCAGTTGTTTTGCACTGACAGGGTTTGTGGTCTGCACTGTAGTGGCAGAACAGGTAGCTTACATCCTTCTAGGTTGGGAACTGCTGATTGAGGGCTCAGTGTCTGTTATTCTAAAAGTGTATTAATTCTGGCTTAAGCACTTGGGCTTTCAGGCCAGTTATTTTACATTAAGAGGGTTCGTGGTCTGCACTCTTGTGGGAGGAGAGGCTGGACTCTGCCCTTCTGAGCTGGGAATTTCTGGTCGAAGGCTTATAGTGCATGCATATCTGAACTGCTTCTTACTGAAGTTGGTGCGCCTTGTTTGCTGTGGCATAGACTGGATTCGGGCCTGCTGGATCTAGCTTTGTTTGTGTAACTTGAGCACTAATCCAGGCATTCTCTTAAGTATTCAATTGTATTTATTATTGCTTGGTAGTAACTTGATTAAAGTGTAGCTATCATTCTAAGTCTTTTGGATTAAGCACTTGGGCTTCAGACCAGACATTAGGAAGGTTTGTGGCATGCACTGTGGTGGCAGGACAGGTAGCTTTCATCCTTCTAAGTTGGGAACTGCTGATTGAGAGCCCAGTGTCTGTTTTCTTAAAGTGTATTAGTTCTGGTTTAAGCACTTGGGCTTCAGGCCAGTTATTTTACATTAAGAAGGTTTGTGGTCTGCACTCTTGTGGGAGAAGAGGCTGGACTCTGCCCTTCTGAGCTGGAAATTTCTGGTTAAAGGTTTATAGTGCCTGAATATTTGAACTGTATCTTACTGAAATTGGTACACCTTGTTTGCTGTAGCATAGACTAGATCCAGGCCTGCTGAATCTAGCTTTGTTTGTATGCTTGTTGTTTGCTTGTTATTTCCCTGGAACGCTAATTCCACCTAATACGTGGCTTCTCAGCGCTTCTGTGGATCTCTAGTGATATCTGCATTGCTTACTGTACTTATTTCCTTGTTTCACTTGAAAGAAAGTTACTGTTTGTCGTTTTTGCATTTAAGTTACCTGTAACACATTGCACTTAAGTTCCCTGGCACTTGCTCACTAAAGCAATTATATAAGTCAGCACTAAAAATTAAAAGCACTACACCCTCACTCCCCACTGGACCTGGTTTTTAATTATTAAGGAATTCCCAATATTATTCTACCATGTCCAAAGGTCAGTTGTCAATCTCCTCTCCGGTCCAGCTGGTGAATCTGGGAATCTTGAGGCAATGTTACAACTGCCTCATGTACGCAGACAACCCTCTCCTCCTCCCAACAAATTCCAACACATGTGAGAGAAGCAACCATATAGCCAAACTGGAGGCTAAGCTCTCTCAACTCAGTACTGGCATAACCAGTCAGGAGGAGAAGGAAACCACACTCACTACAATTCCAGTCTCACATAGACCTACCACGACAGCAAACCAAACACATAATCACACAAAAACATACTCGGAGGCTCTAAATAAAGATCTGCCGAAGCAGCAGAGACCTTCAAAGCAGACACCCAAGCAGCCGCTACCAAAACAAAACACGTGCAATACATATCTCACAAAGCCAGTGTGCCAAACAGTCACAGCCCTTAAGACTAAACAACACACCTGATACACTTGTAATAGGTGACTCTATCATCAGGCACACTGACATCCCGCTCACCAGGCTGAACAAGGAGAGGGTCACGGTGAGCAGCCTGTCGGCGCTAGGATCCGCCACATAACACAAGCACTCAGGTCACTCCAAGGCAAGTACAAATATGACTCAGTCATTGTCCATGCTGGTGTGAATGACCTGAGACGTACCTCCCTGGACTACATGAAAAGAGACATAAAGGAGCTCTCTGAGCATGTAGCCCAGGCCGGTATGACCCTGACCTTGAGTAGCATCTTATCCTCACCAAGAATGATGCCACAATATGAAGACAAGATGATCAATTTCAACAATTGGCTTAAGTACTGGTGTCATTCAAAGGGGATCCAATGCCTGTCAGCTTGGGATGATATGCTCGACAAGCCACGATGCTTCACTAGGCTTTCGGATATTGGCAAAGGCTCTTGCTACCCCCATAGTGCCTTTTTTAGGCAAGGCTCAAAAGACAAACCCACCTCCATAGGTATCACAAGGGATAAGAAACTAAGAGTAATGCTACTCAACGCCAGAAGTCTAAACCTCAAGATGCATGCACTCGAAACTCTCCTTAGCATGGAGAACATCGATATCTGTGCAGTAACAGAAACCTGGTTCAGGGCTACCGAGAGCACCCCAGCACTACCAGGTTATACCTCATACCATGCTTTTCGGCCCCAAAACTTGGACCGAACCACAAAAGGAGGGGGAGTATCGATATTCATCAAAGATACCCACACCTCCAGGTTGGTGGCAAAGAACGAAGCATCAGAGACTATCCATGTGCAACTAACAGTGGGTAAAACTGCCTTCCAGTTTATAGCCTGCTACAGACCACCATCCCAAACCCAGGAACCCCACTCGGCCTTCCTGAGAACACTGGAAAATATGAAGGTCTCTCCAAACACCATTATATTGGGTGACTTCAACTACCCAAACATAGACTGGGAGCATTACTCTAGCTCCAACACCCTAGCCAAAAGGTTCCTAGAATTTATAAACTCAAATGCTATGGAACAACTTGTTACCACTCCCACAAGAGGGGAAAACATACTGGACCTGATCATCACCAACATGGGGACTCTATGCTCCAGACCAGAAGTGTATCCCTCACTGGTAAAATCAGACCATAAACTAATCTCACTGGATATTCACATCCCGACCCCACCCCCTGCCCAGAAAACCACAGTGAAAAACTTCACTAAAGCAAATTTCACACTCCTCAAAACTGAGGTGGAATCCTTCAAAGCCCCCGGGTCTGTGGAAAATACGGCCCAGACCGCAGAATCCTTTATAAACACATTCTATGAACACCTTCAGGAATGCATGGATCATGCGATCCCAAATAAAACCAAGACCCAATCCTCCAAAGGCAGACGTCCTGTCTGGTGGACCCCAGCCATAAACAAACTATACAATAGAAGGAGGAAGCTACTAAATGATAGAGCAAAATCCCAAAAAGGGAAGGCATCACTGATCAGTATTAGCAAAAAACTACTGGCACACATAAAATTGTCTAAGGCCAGCTTCGAGAGAAAAATTGCACAGGACACTAAGGATAATCACAAGGCTTTTTTTAGTTATGTTAGGAACCTGGGTGGTAATTCCCAGATATGCTCAGAATTAGTCCAAAATGACAAAAAATACACCGAACCCACAGACATTGCCAACATCCTAGCTGACAGGTTCAGCGCAAACTTCTCCCTCCCCTCCCCACCAAAAGGGCAAATATCTGTGCTAGCAGAGTGCTGCCCCCCTGACATCTCAGATGCTCAGGTAAGAGCCGCCCTTTCCAAAGCAAAAAACACAGCATCAATGGGATCAGATGGTGTCCCGGGCTGCGTCCTACATGAACTCCAAGAAGAGCTAAACCCAAACATAAAACTACTGTTCAATCTCAGCCTTACTACAGGATATGTGCCCAAAGAGTGGCGTACAGCAACAGTGGTCCCTCTCCATAAAGGTGGTGCATCAACGGATCCTGGAAACTATCGCCCCATAAGCCTGACTAGCTTGGTCTGCAAAGCTATGGAAAGGATCATCATGGACCTCATAAATAAAGATATTGGGGACCTACAAACACTGGATCCTACCCAGTTCGGCTTTATTAAGGGCAGATCCTGCCTCTTAAACCTGGTTGATTTCTTTGAAACAGTCACCAAGGCCATTGACGAGGGGAAGGTGGTCCACACAGCCTACCTGGACCTCGCAAAAGCCTTCGATACAATACCCCACTGGCATTATAGATAAGCTCACCAGCTTAAATATAAACCCCTATGTCACTAGATGGATTGCAAACTGGCTCAAGGACAGAACCCACATGGTTAGAAATGCTGGAGCCATGTCAGACTCCAAACCAGTTACAAGTGGTGTCCCACAAGGCTCAGTCCTGGGACCTCTCTTGTTCGGTATATATTTCTCGGAGGTATAGGCCAACACGGAAGGACTGTGGCTGACCAAGTTTGCAGATGACTGCAAACTGGGTGCCATAATCGACTCTCCAGTCGACACAAGCATCCTCCAAAAGGGCCTCATAGAAACAGACAACTGGTTCCAGAGCCATGGCCTCAAGCTAAATGCCAAAAGTGTATAGTCATCCCCTTTGGCAAAACAAAGTGCCCACAAATTACCACATAGGTGGTAATCCATTAAGTACAGAAGAAGTAATTAGGGACCTGGGGACCCAAGTTGATAGCAATCTCTCATTTGACAACCACGTGGCCAAAGTGGTTAGAAAAACATTTTATATAGCCCACCTAATCATGAAGGGATTCACATCTAGATCAGGGGATGTCATCGTGCCTCTTTACTCATCCCTCATCAGGCCCATAATTGAGTACAATGCCCCTTTTGGGATGTACCTTACCAGACACCTGCAGCAACTGGAAAGACCCCAAAAGTACCTCACCAAGAGGATCAAAGGGCTCAAACAGATGCCATATGCTGCCCGTTTAAAGAAACTCCAGCTCTACTCAGTGGCATACCACCTGTTCAGAGGTGATCTGTGCCTGATGTATAAAGCCATGTCCAACCCGGAATTAATGGATATGCTGCACCTCAGAAAATCCAAATCTCATCGAGCTATGCGCTCGAGAGACTTGAACCTCAGCACTGAAATAAATAGGACATGCTAGAGGGACAGATTCATAACCCAGAGGCTCCCTTCACTCTGGAATAAAATCCCAGTCCAGGTTAGGCAGAGTCCCTCATTGACTCTCTTCAAGAGGAATCTTGATGAGTGGATGGGAGATCGTAGGTTTACCCCGGGTATCACTTCTGTGTCACTGTTAGACAGAGGCACAGTATACTAACCTCGAAAAAGGGCATAGCAAAATAAATTTAAAATGGGTGGCGAAAGCCAAACACATTCTGGCTAGGCTTATAAATGCCCTAGGGCAGATAGCCTAGTATGAACCTATGAACCTATAATCCCTGTACAGATGTGCAGATGGTAGGTATCCAGCTGGGATATGTACAGGCAACTTAAGCTTGGTTGACACTGACATGTCTGCCCAGCTGTGTAAGACCTGGCACATATAGGAGATGTCACCATGTATGCACCAAATGCCACGGGTGCTTCCAATACACTACCACAGTCAACAGAACAGGCTTGGGTACAGGTCTCCATCACAGACACTAACCATGTGTTGTAAGGCATGTTGCATACATGCCAACTGGATCACCTCAGTGGCAATGTGCAGGAGTCAACTGGAGGATTGGCTGTCACATGTCATTCTCACCCTGAGGGTCACCACAGTAGTGTATGTTGATAGATTACCTGTTGCCACCTGGCAGGTGGCAGGACACCACTGTACACACAACCCCTACACAACCCATCTCTCCTTGGACAATAGCTAGGTACACAGGTATGACCATCTGCAGCAATGCACCCCTGTACTGACACATGTGTATGTGTGCATGACTAAGTATAGCAGTGTCTGTCTGTTAGCACACCTGTACTTGGGAATTCCATGAGGGCCTTCACAACCAATGTAACACCCATTGCCATAGTCAGTTGTGGCTTCTGCTGTATGGGACATTACATGTACCCTGTTAAGCTCCTCCCCATACCGGCTACATGAGTCTTGCAGTACCAGAACAACAGTGTTTTACAAATGGGTTGATAAGCATGGGATACCCATTGTGTTCTGGCATGTGTGTGTAGTTGTGCATGTCCGTATATCTGCAGGGTACAGCATTCCTAGGCCAAATACTATTACAATACCCATTGCCACACAGTAGTACAGATAGTGTTGTTGCTGTCCATAGGTGAGGCATGACAATGCAACACCATACTACCCGTGTCGCATGTGCATTAGATGCATATCCCTGTAGTACCACTATTGGGGTATACAATGGGTTGTATCACAGTCGCGGCCAATGTGTGATGGTAAGTATGGTAGAGTGTCATCATGGGTTTTAGGGAGTACAATAAACACTGGGGGATGTGGTTGCTGTGTACACTGTCATTACACCAAGGTACACCCAGTATATGTCCCATGTACCACGTTATGGTTACCACTGTCAACATCAACCATACAAGTAACTGACACCACAATAAAGGCCAATTATGCATGTGCTGTGTGCTGCCTACCTGTAACACAGTGGACACACGGTCAAGTTAGTTAGCAGCAATAAGCCCTGGTATCTCAGATGTGTGTCTGCCTTTTATGTGTCTGTTAATGTGTATATGAAGGTATGTCACACTACATATTGTCCATATACACCCATTACATCCCCCATTAGTGTACTGTACATGTCTGGACATGTTCTACATGTAACGTGTAACCTGGGACACACCTCATCCTAAACGTTGTGTGGTGTGTGCAATGTAAGCCATACACTTCAGTATCACTACATAGCTAGGTAGGGGTCTAGTTCCAGTGTTGTCAAGTAACAGTGTGCATGTATGTGGATGGGTCTACATCAGGTTGCAGGGCTTACACGCCTCAGTGGGTCACACAGGCAATAACCATTTCAGTAACTTGTGACATGTGTTCAACTGTACCCCAGATATGTCACAGCCATGGTGTCACTACAGTGCCATACCCCGTTGTGGAATATGACTGCAGACCATCCTCATGCTGACATATGTACACCTACAACACATATGGATAGTATTATGGAGACCACAACCAGCCATTATTACTGACAGCTATAATGCATCATTGCTGGAAGGCTATACTACCTGCCATATATGCATTACACTTTACTCCTTACAACATGTTACACTGCAGTACTGTGGTACATTGTAGTACAGTCACTGTGTGCATCAGAACCATATTATCCTGTCCCTGCATTGATGGTATGGATGACAGGGATGTGGCACAGGTATCATCATATGCACAGGGCATCCTTGTGCTGAGACATGTACATCTGCAACACAAATGGATAACATTATAAAGACCACAACCAACCAGTGTTACTAACAGCTATAATGCATCATTGCTGGATGGCTACACTACCTGCCATATATGCATTACACTTTACTCCTTACAACACGTTACACTGCAGTACTGTGGAACACTGTAGTACAGTCACCATGTGCATCAGAACCATATTAGTCTGTCCCTGCATGGATGGTATGGATGACAGGAATGTGGCACAGGTATCATCATATGCACAGGGTGTGATGTTGGTTTGCCAGAGGCCGAGGGTGGGCCATACATTTGACACCATGTGTGTGAGTGAGGGGTGTACTGTGATGAGCTGGGCATGATGCTGTGGTGTGTATAGGTATGGGGTTGCCCTAGGTGTGTTTGTATAGTGTATGGGTATGCATGCATACAGTTCTGCCATGTGGCTGCCCTATACAGGTGTTTATGGACAGCCGCAGACCATACCTGGCAGGGTGTGCAGTTCACTGCTTCTGACCATGGACACGTAGTCTGTGCCTGCCAGGGGTACCATGGGCATGTCCAGGTACAGGCCTCGATGTGCTACTCTCACCTGCTGATGACAAATGTCTGCTGGTACCAGACCCCTCCTGGGACTGGTCAGTACCACTTGCAAGTGGCCTGCTGTAGTGTGGTGATGACAGCACCCACCTGCATTGCCAGGACTGGTACTGCCACTATGGGAGCTCCTTGGTTTCCTAGCACATCCACGTTGACTGCCAGCTGTTGGTGTTGTTGGCCTATGTACAGGCAGCCATCGCCGCACTCCCACCACATGTTCAAGCACAGACAGACCAAAGTCAATGAGGGTCATCATCTCACCTGATCGTCTATCCATGAATTCAGTTAATGCATGGATGGCACCTGCCAGTTCACGGGCGTTGTCACTTGCAGATGTGAGAGCAGCCCTCTGCAGCCTCAGGCCCTGCCTGGTGTAATGTTCTATACATGCCTGCACCTCCATGGCAGCCTGAAACATGCTACTGCTGGTGTCAGCTATGTTGCCTCTACCAGAGGCATGATGTCCCTACCATGAGCACTCTGGGACATCTGCCTATGTGGTGCCCTGCCAGACATCCATCTATGCCTGCTGCAACCAGACACAGTAGGCATGGTTACCACACTTCCCTGTGCACAGCCACCAAACGCCAGTTGTCCCTCTGCTATTGCCACTGGTGATGGGATATGTATAGGCACTGTAGCTGTGTGTGGGGGTGGGGTGGTTAAAAGGGGGATGTCAAATGATAGCACTGTTTTGGCCCCTGACAACCCCACCTGTGCCTCAACAGTACTATTATTATCTTCAGTGTCAGTATGGACACCAACATCAGATTGCATGCAGGAGGGACCCTGACCCACCTCGCCACCTGTGGGGGAAAACAAAAAACACACTTTAAAACCTGTACAGCATTGTCTAACAGAACACTCACACACACACACACACACACACACACACACACACACACACACACACACACACACACACACACACACTCACACACACACACCATAATACCTAACTTTCCGTGACTTTACAGACAGTCCCACATATATTTCCATGTGTTCCCCATCCTGCATCACACTTGGTAACATACACACATTGATACCACTCATTAACATATCAGTCCTCTAAATGCCTAGACAAGTGAGCACGACACAAGACCTGTTACTGCATTACCTGCCTGACCTGTGTGCAGCACTGTTAGATGGCCTCAGTGCTGTCATTCAGTGTTCACCCTGCGTATGCCCGGACATCATGAGCATGGCCCCTATATGTGTGGGCTACTATGTTCACTCCATAATATCACGTGCTGGTGTGTCATGTGTATGTATTGCTCAGTACTTGCCAGATATGCTGCTCAATCAGCCTATCATGTGACAACTGTAATTTATGGATACACTCCCTGGTGTTGACTAGTACTTCCCCAATACATCTTTAGTCCTGCATATGTGGGTTGTAGGTCACCTTTCTACTGAATGCGATATTAAGGGTATACCTGGTGTCTACCTTCCCTCTCAATGCATGTTCCATGCTACAGACCTTATTATACTATCAGCTGTCCTGTGATTACATACATGACAAGTATTCCTGGTGTGTAATGTGGCAGTCCATGTACATCTACTGCACAGTCCCAAAGGGAGGTACTGCTGTATGAACACCCCACAATCACACATGTGTATACATGGCCACCTGCACAAACACACACACACATGCACACACGCATCCTACATGCATCAACCTCCTTCCACTTCACCAGAGTGACCCTACAGACAAACTAACCGCCAGGATGCACACACACACACACACACACACACACACACACACACACACACACACACACACACACACACACACACACACACACATACAGGTGAGGTTGCACAATGATAGTACACACAGTCCTCCTATTACCCATCTGTCAAAATGCAGAACATATGGTACACAACAGCATGCAGTGCAGCTATAGTCAATCCATGCTAGTAACAGTATACATGTGTGTGATGCATGTGTTGTGTCACTAGGTGATGCTCCTTCCCCTGGATACCACTGCACCCATGTACACAGTATTGCTGTGCACCTGTTCTGCACCCTGCCATGTACTGTGCACCACACTTCACAGGTGTACAATCCATTGCGGAATTTGTAGTACTGTGTCAGTTATGTCAGCTTTAATGCTCACAGTCCCTATGTGTTTCAACAACACATACTTGGGATGATATGTGGACAGATGTCATTTGTGAATGCCTGATGTCTGATTTACAGCTCTCAACAGCAGCGGACCATGTATGACCAATCAAATACTCTTACACTAACAACCATCAGAGCATACCATGGCTATAGGGGGTGTACACACCCTTCTTGATATGACACACCCATCAGTGATCTGAATTGGGACCACATCACTGCATATCTTAACAGTACATGAGCCTGATATGTGACGTATGTCCTGTACTTTCACATGCAGTGTCTATGGAATGTGTTAGGTGTGCGGATGCTGACCGCAATGCAGACACTCTGTTTGGCCTTATGTGTGCTCTGGTGGTTTGTCACACCTCTTGTTGTGTGTACTACAACAGTCACTTCTCCTGGCAGGGGTATACCAGCATGGGTCATCTGCAATTGCCAGTGTATGTTCAGTCTGCCCTACACATGTCCTCCTAATCTGCATGATTGCAAGGTCTACTCATGTGCACATCCCTTGGTGTTCACACATTGCCATCACTATTGCTGTGGGGGTAGGGTTATGTCTGTCACAGTTCCTGAACCTGACTATGTGCAGATACAGCCATTTTTAGCATTCTTATGATCCCTGCTGCAGTGCACTGCTGTGTCATGCTGACACCCCCCCCCCTTCGGCCTTTTTGCAGATGCATGAAAAGTAAGCCATACATGTGTGTTACTTTGCAGAGTCCCATACACTGAACACCACATGTTACAGCCTAGTCCCAGCTGATAATGTGGCTACTGTAATGCCTTATGCCATAGTGTAGCTCTGCAGCAGTTGCCATTGTCCTACAGGTATATACACTGGTGTTGCACTGTATATGGGTGTTGTTCCAAACATGTCCCTACTGTAGACCATGTCTCCCACCATTATGTTACTCCCTGTGGACACATTCCACAATGACAGGATGTTAGTTATCATGCAGGTGTCTGATATACCCTTCCAATACTCCATCATGGTCACCCCTGTGATGCCGTGCATTTCACAGTAACAATACGTGCAGATGTACAGCATGCATTCTGGATAGGTGTGTTAGATTTGTGCATGAAATATACCATTGCCATTACATGCCCGGTGTGTTGGCAAGCATCTACATAAACCATACTCACCAGCTACAGGCTGCTGCATTGGTGGTATCCCGGAGGAACCTACATAAAAGGATGAGAGATACAATGCCAGTGGCCACACCTGTGGCAGTGCTACAGAGTGGGTGCAGTATTACAATACATCAATGGTACATTTCCACAGTGTTACCATATTTCGACATCTGTTTATCACTACTATGCAGCAACACAATATATCTACGACATGTCAGATATGCATGATCTGCCTGTACCGATGCATATGCAACAGTGGTCTACTGATGTGCCTTGTGGCCTTACCTGCATGCTCCTCGGCCGGTGTGTGGGTGGCACCCACCTCCACAAAAGTGTCCGGCAGTTGGTAGCTGGCCGGACGGGTAGGTGCCATGAGGCTGGCCAGGAGCTCCTCCACACGTGTCAGGGGGGATGGATGGCATGGCCTCCTCCGTGGCGATGTGATCCCCCTGGACTGCAGCAGCATGTTGATGGGCATTACAAAGCAGGTCAGAACAATGATGCCAGACCTGCTCATAACTGCGGTTGTGCAGTCCGACATCATTGACCCTGTAGACTAGGTCATTCCACAGGGTGGTTCCACTCCTGCTGCTCATGGGCAGTAGGGCTAAATAGGACAGGGTAGTGCTGGATTAAATAGGTGAGCAGTACTTCATTTTCAGCAGCTGAATAAGATGGTAGCCATGCATGTGACATCTTGGCTGAAAGATATAAAGATGGAAACAGGTTTGAGCAACTCAGACAGCAAGGTTACCACAGTTCTTAATACACATCTCTGTCAACCCCCACCATATCAGTGACAACAAACTGTACACACATCTCATTAGGTATGGCTACAGGTTACCTACCAGTGAGACAGATATTGCATTGTACCACACTTTGCACTATGTGTTTATAGCCATGTTCCCTATGTGGACACTATCATTGCTGGCCTGTTACAGACTATTTACCTACATGCCATTGTCAGAGCCACTATGGTTCCATATATGCCTGGATGCTTTGTGATTGCTGCATATGTGACATTCTGTGTTATTGGGGATATCTATGCATGCTGTTGGACATGTTCCGGGATTGTGTAGACTATTACTACCAACATATGTAACAGTGACACAATAGCATGAATATGTACTATTGCCCAGCAGAACCACCTCTCCAAACCCATAAGCCCATATTACCCAGCCACATCACATGTGTGTCCCTCCCTGGGGCCTCCTCATGTACTGGTCCAGCAATACCATCAGGTGGAACCAACCCAAGGGATGTTGTCCCCCCCTCGGGGGCACACACATACATGTCCCTGTCCCCTGAGGTCAGGTCCATGGTCTGTTCCATAATGGGCTCCACAGACACATGTGGGATGTGCTACATTATTCTGAGGCACCCAGTACACATTCACTGGGCTGACATGCTCCTCCTGCTCAGCCTCCAGGCCAGGTATCTTCAGGATGTGGACTGATGTTGTGATTAACAGTGGGTGGGAGGCTTGTTCCCATTGTGTCCATATTGGGGCCCATGGGGCATCCACATCACAGACCACATACACCATCCAGGGTGTTTACCCACCACACGTGTCACATACCACCCTGGTAGACTGTCCTCTATATCTACCATCCCTGACCACCTCCACAACTATACCTGCCATACTTCCCCATATTCCCATTCCATAATTCACAGACAAGGGCAATGTGGTCCCAACAAGGGGTTCACATGTGACATATCCATCCATGTTGCACACACAGCCAGCTGTAGATATATGTGTGTATTGCTATGTGAGCTGTTTCCTTGCATATACCATGCAGCACTGTGGTAGTAATATAGGGGACATGTATTTACATACATATATGTTTGTGTGTGTGTTTATATAGATATATATATATATATATATATATATATATATATATATATATATATGTAGACATGTGCATATAGGTGTATATATATATATATATATATATATATGTGTGTGTGTGTGTGTGTGTGTGTGTGTGTGTGTGTGTGTAGGTATATGTGATGTATATATGTGCTCATATATATGTCTATACGTCTACACATGGGCATCTATATTTGTGGACATAGATGTAGATAAATATATATATATATATATATATATATATATATATATATATATATATATATATATATATGCATACCTATATGTGAGGTATATTAAGACATCAGGTCCACAATCTTACAACACCTTCTTGCACAGCTGCATGGTTCTGCCTTGCTACAACACAGACAGGTGCCACATATGGACACAGCCTGACATTAGGGGTGTATATGTAGGACCAGATTGCAGGTAACCCTATTACACACCTATGGAATTCCTGCATGCTAAATTATAGATTAACCTGAGTGTCCTGCAAGGGGTGGGCTGTGGATCCCATATGTCCATCATAATGGCATTACTTCCACTACTAGCTATTGGCCACATAATATACATGCTTCCCATTACACAGCACACACTATGATGGCTTACATCTTGTCAGTCAGTGCTGGTCTGCACATTTGACGGCTATGGCCCACTACCCACAGGGAGAGACACTATTGTCCATAGCAGTTGTTCAGTTGAACATCATTACAACAACACCTGATGGCACATATAAATCATTCCACATCATCTATCTCATTATTATTGACCAAGTACTACATTCAATTACATGCATATATACCTATGACCAAGTACTACATTCAGTTATGGTGATGGCCTTTGCACCAATTAGTGTCCTCCAGTTGCTAACCGCATGCAGCATGCTGTGTAGTACTTCCAGTTACCACTGTCATGGCAACTACCTACTATAAATCCCTACATCATGAGGGTGTGGTCCCTTTACCTTTCCTGTATGATGGACATCCTTCCTGTGTGTGGGCATTAGTGTTACAGACAGCAGGTAGCAATACCTCTTACAGGAGAACCTGCACACTCAGGCCAGCTACATATTTGTAGGAGGTTCCAGAACTACAGACAGAGTATGAGTAGAGTTGTTGCATGCATTGTATTGCACTGGTGTTACAGGGTTTGTGTGTACATACTAGTTTAATTTGGAATGCAGTCCATCTGCATAGCTCTCAACTGTGGGCCTATCCACTTGATGGCCAGAGGTGTGCCTATTATGTTTTGTCTGTCCACCACACATGTCTTGTGTCAGATATATCACTGACAGTGTGTGTGTGTTGAGTACTATCAGTACATGGCTACATCCATGTCTGTTTCTAACTTCATATTCCTGACTAAGGGTATGTTGCAGACTATCTTGTAACACCAGTGACCTGTTTACTATATGACAACAGTTTTACACATATGGGCCTGTGTTCCAGCCTCTGTCCTCCACCTACATACCAGGATTTGCACATATGACATGCTGTCAGGGGTTGTTCTATAGTGGGCTATGAATATGTCATGCTGCCATTCCTGCCATCAGTCCACTGCTATTGTGTCCCCCACACATACTGTGGGGTTGGGGCCATATATGTGTGGGCTTCACCTGCACAATACATGTGTGCCCTTATGTACTCCAGAGGCCAGTGTATGTAACAGTGGTATATGGCCCTGTATTATTGAGTCTAGGGGGGGATGCACCATAACTTACCCTGGAGCTGCTACAACATGTGGGAGTATCAGGGGTAAGCTGCCTTAAGGTATCTGGATGTATATTACCATACAATCCACCTTGGGTAAATGCAGGCCTACTGCCTCCTGCCATACAGAGTGTTCTGTTTGTCAGTGTGACTGTGATGGTGTCAGTTATGCCTTGTTATGTAACAGTTGCATCCCATTATATCAACTGCGGTCTTTATCCCCTAGGAATTGTGTACAGCGTGTAGATAGGGGCTGCTGACCTATACATCTGAAATACTTACTGTTGATTATTTGGTATCCTGTGGCCCAGTCTGTCTTTACTATTGTACTACTTGAAGGCCTCGGCCTGGACAGCAACATATGCAAACCTTTCCAGACTAATGTATTAGTATAAGTGTTTCACAGTTGCATTACTCTGTTTATATGGATGTCAGTGTCTAAATAGCTATATGACATGGCATATACAACTGTAATAGTACAGAAATAAAGCTTTCCCATATATGCAAACCTGTGTGTGGCATTATATCCTTTGACCTCTCTGTGGGTATATGTTTCAGGCAATGATTGTCATTTGTATGGGTGGCTCATACAGTGTCCAGCTGGTAAGGTGGTAACTGTAGGCATAGTGACTGTTCCATATTGTGTGCACCATCTACATACGTGTCTTCCTATGCATATCTCTGTGTGTGTATGTGTAGTTACATATATATATATATATATATATATATATATATATATATATATATATATATATATATATATATATATATATATATATATATATATGTATATATATATATATATATATATATATCTGTATCTGCATAGATGTGCTTGTGTATATGTATCCCAGGGATGCTGATTGCTTCCACATTGTACATTCCCTATGGGAGCCAGACTGTACTGCATGATATGTTACTGATACCAGCCTGACATCATAGAGGTGGGATGGAGTACCGTTAACATATTGTGCCCATGTTGTGTCAAGTCCTGGTTATGGGATCTGCAACAATTGGTAGTGTATTGCAGGGCAGACATGTTTGGCTGTGGGGGGGGGGTGTACCTATTTATACACAATGTATGTTGTTTAGGGCATCTCAACCTCATTAACGGTGCATGTGGACATATATGTTTTTGTTATGTTCCCATTTTATCTATAGATGTATGTCCGTATATACCTATATAGATACATATATATCTGCTTACATATATATAAATTGCTGTATATATATATATATATATATATATATATATATATATATAGGCATATAGATGTAGACATATATATCTATATATGTATGCATATGTATATATGTTTATATGTATATATAGATATATATATTATATATATATATATATGTATATATATATATGTATATATTTCTATATATCTATATATATCTACATATATAGCTATGTTATATCTATTTAGATATTAATATTTATACACACACATACATCTACGTGTTGAAATACATTTCCTGTAGTGTTGAATGCTTAGTCTGGATGATATGTTTGTAAAAACATCAGGGTTATGCATATCTGATATGGGTTAGTGGTAAGTCACTTTGGCTATGGTGTGCAGGGTACTGGGTTTGAGCCTTGCAGAGGCTGTTTATTTTGTTGCTGGGCAGAACAAGGGTCATTGGATACAGAGTGATTAAGGCACTTTTGAGCAGTTGTAAGTGGGTTTGCGCAGAGGTAAGCACTGCTAACTTCCGGTTACAGTTTCTTATACTCAGTTAGCTTTTCAATTCCTTAACCTGTGTAGGCATTGCTTACCCCTGCACAAACAGGCTTAAATCTGCTTACTGCTGCTTAAAAGTGCTTACTCCCGCTTATCCCTGCACTAATTTCTTTAAAAGAAAAGAAAAAAGGGTTGATAGGAAAGTGGTGAAAAAGGGGCACAATGAGGGAAAGACAGTAGGGAAAATAGCTAGGTATGTGCAGGAAGTGTGTAGGGAAGTTCCATAGCTGCCCATTTCTTCTACATATACACTGACTTTGGAGGTAGATTTGGACACTCAAACCCCTGAGAGAGGGGTGAGGACAACAATAATATGTTGTGATGCTAATTAGACCAGATTACATGTGTGCAGTGGACACGTGTGCAAAATGGACAGCTATGTATGAGACAATATATTTTTTTGGGAACATATTGCCCTTTTTTTTTCAGGTGAGAGTGGGATGTTGGGGAGGTATAATAGGTATATTTGGGGAGGTAGATTGGGTAGGTTAACAGACAAGACAAACAAGATGCATACATGGGTGGTATATGACACATGTGGGGGTAGACACCTTGATGGGGAGTGGTGTTAGGACATCAGAAGCCCATGAGCCCCCTAGTGGAAACAGTGGGACTGAGATCCCCACCCATGGGAAGTCACCACTGCACCTTCACAGCCCAGCAAAGTGGCTGTGCTGGAGGCTGAGTTGCAGATCCAGGCTGACCCTCTAGTTGTGACACACGGCCCTTGAGCTGGTGTAGCAGATCTCTGACCTCCCTGCAGAGCTCGCTACGCACCACAACATAGACCTGGTGATGGATGACAGGTTCCTGTTCATGCCCTCTCCTGGGGGGGATGAGCCCCATCCCCTCTGGCAGTTCCATCCAAAGGTGGTGCAGGACCAACGGACAAGGAGGTCCCAGGTTGTGCCCCAGATGTGCTGGTGCCCGGTGCCATGGCCAGCTGAGGTGGGACAGGTGGGTCCGATGAGACCAGCCTTCCCAAACGTGCTATAGTGGTTAAATTTTATCATCATATGTGGGTTAGTAATAGTCAACATATTCCAGGGTTTGGTATAACAGCTTGCATAGATATTCCCATTAACCCAGACACCAGATACAGAACAGTTGCATAGCAAACAGAATGCATGCATATATATGGAACCACAGTAGTAATAACAACAGCATGCAGATACATTGATGGCACCATGCCACCAATGTTGGACTATGTCAATATAGCACATGCATGGAAACAGATTTAAATAATTATCAACCAATAGGACATCGTCAAAACAGTGAAGTCATTGCATACCAGTTGAGGTGGGTATGTAGTTTATTGTTGGAGATATGGTGGTGGGGGGAGAAAGATGGCAATTACAACTAGTATATTCCTGTAGTCCACATTACTTTCCTAGTCAGTCCTTTTATCTGTACCTTACAAGTATTACTACAGTACCCCATAACCTTAGTTTGGACAGTGATATGTTTGTCGTCATTGTTACACATGAACTGGTTTTACCTGCAGTATACACCTCTTACCTGGTATACCTGTGGAGGAAATGTTTGTTAACACTAACTAACTGTTTCTACACATACTCACAGATTCCAGGTTGATGTGCACATAGCTGTCCATCCCTTTCTGCACAGTCTCTGGCCATGTCTTGACCACATGTAGGTGAACCTGGACATATCTAGACTATTGCCCTCTTTAACCTTTAGTGACTTACCACACTCTTTCCTACACAGTTATATTATGTAGCTCAGTGTGGGTGACAGTGATCAGTGATACCTTATTATTCAGAGCAACTGCAACACTCACAATTCCATACAATACCAGTATAAACAGTACCAGTGTAGTGTATCAAGCTTTTTTTTTATCAGCACAGTGTTCGTATCCAACGTACCTGTGGGAGCAATGTTTGTTAATACTACCTGAATGTTGCCACACAAAATACCAGATTACACATTAGTATTATGCACATACATCTCACTCTGTTACTGTACACACTCTGGTCACAGCTTGATAACATGGGGGTGTAGATAGGACAGACTTGGCTTATTACTCTCATAACAGTTTTGGGAGTTGCTAGAGTGACAGGTTTGTTCTCATAGATGTATGACAATCAGTTGCATTCCCTGTTTGCTGCCTAGACATCTGGGATCATCCCACAGACTTCCCAGGGGGACAGGGTGACAGGCAGCAGATATGGGCCCATATACTGGACATTCTGGTCTTATCTGTACAGTTGTGGGGTATGATTCTATATGCAGCCTACTTCCACTCCCAGGATTCAGACCATGGCTGTGTCTGCTACAACATAAACACTGTCCATCAGAGTTGTGTGTGCTATATAGATATTGCTGTATATCTCCTATCTGCTTTCTGTCTTATAATTCTCCTGTGGTTTTGCATTCTGACCTTGTATTACATCACTCTTATACAAGATTTCCTAGACAGTTATATTTTGTAAGACAGTGTTGGTGACAGTGATGAGTAATACCTTATTATTCAGAGCAACTGTATCAGTCACAATGCCATACAATTCCAAAGTAAACAGTACCAGTACAGGGTATCATTATTGTATTTTTGGGAGCAGTGTTAGTATCTGACAGAGCTGTGGGAGAAATGTTTTTAGCACTACCTAAATGTTGCCACACACAATACCAGATTCCACATTACTATTATGCACATACATCTCACTCTGTTACTGTACGCACTCTGGCCAGAGCTTGACAACATGGGAGTGTAGATGGGACATATGTGGCTTCTTACTCTCATAAGGTTTTGGGGAGTTGCTAGTGTACCAGCTTTGTTCTCATAGATGTGTGTCAATCAGTTGTATTTCCTGTTTGCTGCCTATACATATGGGGATCATCCCACTGATTTCCCAGGGGGATAGGTTGACAGGCAGCAGATATGGGCCACTTTACTGGACGTATCTGTACAGTTGTGGGGTATGATTCTGTATGCAGACTACTACCACTGCCAGGATTCGAACCATGGCTGTGCGTGCTAAAAATACAGCAGTTCACATCTCAGCGGCATGTGCTATTCAGATTTTGTTTTCTGTCTTTTCACTGTTTTCTGTCTATGTGTCTCAGTTGTACTAATTGGCCTCTGGGGATTACACCAGTCATATACAGGCATTCCTACACATTCTATTTATGGTGCACAGTGTGGGTAACAGTGCTTAATATAAAAGTACTATAACATGATTTCAAATCTACATTACCATATGATACCAGAGGATACACATGCAGTCCAGCAGTTAGACTTTTATTGTCAAGCTATTATGCTTTTATTTACATACAAACTATATGAGACTTTTCCTGTTATATTTTCCAGTGTATGCAGTACTTGCATTAAACAATACAGGTTTTATACAGGCAATTAATTTACTAATACTTTTAGATTTATTTCCTATGACAGTGCATGCAAGAGTATTACTGACCTGCCTCACATCGCAACCTCTAAAGGCAACTTCTGTGAGCTTCCTCGTTCATGGCCCGCTCACTTGTAGCTGTGGAGGACATAAGAGGAATATTTAGCCATACCTATCCATGATATACATGAGCTGGCAATTATTATGCACATAGTGGAGTAATACACACAGCTGGGACAGCCCCTGCCATTCTACCCTCTTAGATTCACTGCTCCAAGAGGTCCCCCTTATGCCGCTTCAGGTCGATATAGTGATGCCTGACCTGCTCACCAGTTCGGAGTATGCCAGTGTCACTGGTGAGGTCACGAGAGAGATGGTCCCAGGCTTCTGCCTTGTATTGGGAACCCTGGTACTGGCCCTGCAGCAGTCTCTGCTCATGGTCTTTGACAAGGAGTCTTGCCCTGACTCTGGACTCCTGGATGCACCAGCGCTGCATCTGGAAGTGCACACCTTCTCCCCTTTCTGCCATAGTGCTTGCAAGGGGAAGCTACAACCTGTTATGAGATGTAGTCCCGCCTGTTGGGTTTAAGTAGGGCTGATTTCCTGCACTTTTCTGTGATTGGCTGGTTTTGAAAAGGCTAGGCTATGGGCAAACCTGCTTACCTAAGGTTGACATTGTTTAAAGGGATATAACACTTGGCACATTGAGTTAGCTGGCCTACACATTGCTTACACCTCCTAAGCTGGCCTGTGCAATGCTTAGCATTGCTTACATTAGACTTTGCATTATATTTTCTTTTTCGCATTGATTTCTTATTCATTACATCTTGATATATATATATATATATATATATATATATATATATATATATGCCTGGTATCGATAATTCATGTGTACGTACACTGTATGGTGTCCTTGTGTTTTACTGGGGACTTCAACACTCTATTACAATTACACCTCACATCTGGGCTTACTGCTGTTCTCCAGTTCACATATTTATGTTATGTAGTTGGCTATAGAACATATGACTGTAAACTGATTCCTTTCACAGGTTCAGTTTGATTTTACTATAGTGAGGACTTGTTTGGTGATACCTCATTTTTTTTGTACTGCTGTGATGGCTTGGTGGTTAACTACTATTACTATAGTGTTCTGGGTTCAAGACCTGCAAGGCTGTTTATTTTGTTGCTGGACAGAACAAGGGCCATTGGATACAGTGTGATTAGTGCACCTTTGAGCAGTTGTAGGCGGGTTTTCACTGGTTTACATGAGGGTAAGTAATGTTAACCGCTGGTTAAATATGCTTACAGAGAGTTAGCTTCAAAATTGCTTAACCTGTGTACGCATTGCTTACCCCCATGCAAATGGGCTTAAACTTGCTTACTAGTGCTTAAATATGTTTACTACTGCTTATTGGTGCTTATACTTGCTTACTAGTGCTTACTCCCGCTTACAATTGCACTTATTTAGACAGTAATATCTAATGGTTCTTGGGAAGGTGGGGGATTTGGAAGCTGTATGGAGTTACTGGCTATCAAGCAAGGATCCAACCATAAAGACTTCAAACAGATTTTATTAAAAACGAATAAGCGCTTTCTGCCAGCATAACTGTTCTTCTTCAGATTCAAAATGAACTTCAAATTAATTACATTCTTAAATAGTCTTAATTACAGGAAATTGATCCAAAAAAACAGGAAGCAGTGCAAAATTCACTAAAAATACATAATTATAATTATATTAAAAATGTTGCTAAAATTCATATTATGCTAATATCTTGAAATGTTTCAAACCTAACACATAAAAAAAAGTTAAAAAGACTTTCAAAAATCTATCGCTTCCTGGACTTAAAACTATAAAGCCTTAAACTTTAAAACTGCTTTTAAAGAAATATATTCATTAATACTGGGGGGGGGGGGTGCTTGCTGCATTTAGCTTCAATTGCCATTTAATTTCTTTTTCTTCAAGCTGAAGTTTCAAATCACCACCCCTGGGGTTATAAACTACTTTGTCCAATATTGCAAAGAAAAAAGTCTGGTCAGAATTGTTTGCTGATATGTGTCTGCATAAGGCATTGTTTACATTTTAATTTTTTATATTATATATGTGTTCGTAAATTCTGTTTTTCAAAAGCCTATCAGTTTTCCCAACGTAAAATGTTGGGCAGGCTGAACACATAGTCAAATACACCACACCTTTAGTTTTGCAATTCCCAACCTGAAATTCAATTTTGCTGTTACACTCATTTTTCAAGTAAACATCTTTTCCTTCATATATATATATACATGCACTGATTGCAAGCTCCACATGGTACCTTTTTCCATTCTACTACTCATATTCATTCATATTCTTACAATTGTCTTCCAATTGACATTTAATATTCCTCCCAGTCTTGTAAACAAAACTCGGTTGATGCACTAAAAAATAGTACACTTCCATATCTCCTCTTAAGATGAACACAAATAATATCTTTTATAATAGATGTACATGGGCTGTATTTTAAAACCATGGCCCTGGGATAATTAGAATTTTTGTTTTTATTGTCATAATGACTTTTGTGAATAAATTCTTCACCCAACAAGGGTTTATACAACACCCCCCCATTGGGATAATACATAATCCACAGTTTCATCTATCAAAGGGCAGGGTAGCCTCTTTCTAAAAACATGTTAGTTATCAACTTGAATTCTTTAACCACATCTTCTCTAAGGGATGTCACCCTAGCAGCACGTATACACTGTCCTTTCAAAATACTTTTTTTCTGAGAGAAAGGATGGCAGCTATTAAATTCCAAGTATGAGTTACTAAATGTAAGCTTATGATATATATTAGTTCAGAAACCTGTAGATGTATGTGAAATATAAGTATCCAAAAAAGGCAATCGAAATTCATCAAAAGTGTATGTAAACTTGAAATTTGAACAGATGTTATTTAAATAATCCACAAACTGATGTATAACATCTTTTTCTCCTTTCCATAAAATAAACACATCATCCAGGAAATGTACATATAAAGTAAAATACGTTTTAAAAACACTATAAAAGATGTAGTTGTTCTCCCACTCAGTGAGCACCAGGTTCGCAAATATGGGGGCACATGAGGCCCCCATTGCCACCCCCTTAATTTGTCTAAAATATTCCCCCTAAAAATAAATACAATTATTTTCTAAAACTATGCTCATTAGTTCTAATAATAAAAGAATCTTGTCATTGTCCAGGTTAGAATACCTGATCATAGAAGCATGAAATAACTCTAAACCTTCTTCCTTAGGGATAGAGTTAAACAGGTCTACCACATCTATACTCAAAAAAATTAAATCTCTATCCCATAAGTCATGCTTCAACCTACTTAAAAAATCCCACGAATCTACGAGTAAGTGGGGAATATTTTTATGCACATGTTTTTACACTTCCGTATCTCATCTTAAGATGTTCAAGTTAACACAAATAATATTTTTTATAATAGATGTACATGGGCTGTATTTTAAAACCATGGCCCTGGGATAATTAGAATTTTTGTTTTTATTGCCATAATGACTTTTATGAATAAATTCTTCACCTTGAAAAATTAATTACCGAAGATGTTTATAAAACTTATGGTAGTATGCTTACGTAAAAAAGGAAGGAATATAATCTAAGTAAGGCTGAGTGGGAAATATTTTCCAAGCTCCGTATGGATAAAAACATGAGGGTTATGAAGCTGGATAAAGGAGGGGGAATTGTATTATATGACCAGATAAATTATATAGAAAAGATGTGTGAAATACTAAACAATTCTGATGTATATGAGGCTGTTAGCCTCAACGAAGTTAATATAGCTTACAGACGTATTGATTCTTGGCTAGAGGAATATTTAGAGATCAGAGATACTCAAAAGAAGTATACGATTTTGTTAGAGTTGAGTCTCCATTTTTGGCCACTGTGTTCGATATTCCTAAGGTACACAAGGACAATTTGCACCCACCATTTAGGTCTATTGTGTCAGGAAGCAAATCAAAAACCTATCCTATAGGGGCTTTGATTGACAATTGGTTAAAGCATGTGTATAAAAATATTTCCCACTTACTCGTAGATTTGTGGCATTTTTTAAGTAGGTTGAAGCATGACTTATGGGATAGAGATTTAATTTTTTTGAGTATAGATGTGGTAGACCTGTTTAACTCTATCCCTAAGGAAGAAGGTTTAGAGTTATTTCATGTTTCTATGTTCAGGTATTCTAACCTGGACAATGACAAGATTATTTTATTATTAAAACTGAGGAGTATAGTTTTAGAAAATAATTTTATTTATTTTGAGGGGGAATATTTTAGACAAATTAAGGGGGTGGAAATGGGGGCCTCATGTGCCCCCATATTTGCGAACCTGGTGCTTACTGAGTGGGAGAACAACTACATCTTTGATAGTGTTTTGAAAACGTATTTTACTTTATATGTACGTTTCCTGGATGATGTATTTATTTTATGGAAAGGAGAAAAAGATGTTATACATCAGTTTGTGGATTATTTAAATAACATCTGTTCAAATTTCAAGTTTACATACACTTTTGATGAATTTCGATTGCCTTTTTTGGATACTTATATTTCACATACATCTACAGGTTTCCAAACTAATATATATCGTAAGCCTACATTTAGTAACTCATACTTGGAATTTAATAGCTGCCATCCTTTCTCTCAGAAAAAAAGTATTTTGAAAGGACAGTGTATACGTGCTGCTAGGATGACATCTTTTAGAGAAGATGTGGTTAAAGAACTCAAGTTGATAGCTAACATGTTTTTAGAAAGAGGCTACTCTGCCACTTTGATAGATGAAACTGTGGATTATGTATTATCCCAATGGGGGATGTTGTATAAACCCTTGTTGGGTGAAGAATTTATTCATAAAAGTCATTATGACAATAAAAACAAAAATTCTAATTATCCCAGGGCCATGGTTTTAAAATACAGCCCATGTACATCTATTATAAAAGATATTATTTGTGTTAACTGGAACATCTTAAGAGGAGATACGGAAGTGTACAATTTCTTAGGGCATAAACCGAGTTTTGTTTACAAGACTGGGAGGAATATTAAATGTCAATTGGAAGACAATTGTAAGAATATGAGTAGTAGAATGGAAAAAGGTACCAAAAAATGTGGTGCTTGCAATCAGTGTATGTGTATATATATATATATATATATATATATATATATATATATATATATATATATATATATATAAAGGAAAAGATGTTTACTTGAAAAATGAGTTTAACAGCAAAAGATTGAATTTCAGGTTGGGAATCGCAAGACTATAGGTGTGGTGTATTTGGCTATGTGTTCAGCCTGCCCAGCGTTTTACGTTGGGATAACTAATAGGCTTTTGAAAAACAGAATTTATGAAGATATAATATAAAAAATTAAAATTTAAACAATGCCTTATACAGACATATATCAGCAAACAATTCTGACCACACTTTTTTCTTTGCAATATTGGACAAAGTAGTTTATAACCCCAGGGGTGGTGATTTGAAACTTTGGCTTGAAGAAAAAGAAATTAAATGGCAATTGAAGCTAAATGCAGCAAGCCCCCCTGGTATTAATGAATATATTTCTTTAAAAGCAGTTTTAAAATCTAAGGCTTTATAGTTTTAAGTCCAGGAAGCAATAGATTTTTGAAAGTCCTTTTAACTTTTTTTTATGTGTTAGGTTTGAAACATTTCAATATATTAGCATAATATGAATTTTAGAAACATTTTTAATATAATTATAATTATGTATTTTTTAGTGAATTTTACACTACTTCCTGTTTTTTGGATCAATTTCCTGTAATTAAGACTATTTAAGAATGTAATTAATTTAAAGTTCATTCTGAATCTGAAGAAGGCCAGTTAAGCTGGAAGAAAATGCTTATTCATTTTTAATAAAAGCTGTTTGGAGTCTTTATGGTCTTGGATCCTTGCTTGATAGCCAGTTACTTAGTGGAGTTGTATTTTACTGTGTATCTTTGAAAGCTGTATGGAGTTGTCATTCATTACCATTTTATCTTTCATTTGTATCCATGATTCCTGTGTACATATACTGTATGGGCCACATGTGCTTATCTGGGGACTTTGCAGCATTATGACACTGACACCTCACATTTGCATTTAATGCAGTACTCCAGTTCACAAATATGTGTTATTTAGTGGGTTATGCAACTAAAATATTGTTCATAATGTGATTTGCCATGGAAAATGTAATGTGCTGCAATGGGACTTGAACAAGGAATGCCTGCTCGTAAGGCGAATGCTTTGCCTGCTACACTATTACTATGTTGCTGCAGTTGCATATATCTTCCTTGTTATCCTCTTCAGCCATTTAAGCTGCATTAACCATAGCTAAGCAATGGGCACACCCGCGCACCTACAGTTAGCTTTAATCAGATTCTTAAAAAAAAAAGTTTGTTTATTTGATTTGTATTTACTATTGCTGTTGTACACGTAGGGGAATGTTGCTGGGGATATCCAGACACCTATGAGTAGTCTCGCTCATTCCTTTGGCCTTTCTGCAGTTCTTTATTGAGGGGGCGTGTATATTCTGTGAGCTCTGCTCTGAGACACACCCCCTGCACTCTTACATGCTCCATGTAAGATTAGGAGCTCAGGCAGCGTGCCTTCATTAATATGCATGGCTTGCTGCTGTCCTGCTCCTAAATGGCCAGTTTCATGCAGGACTAAGCTTGTCCTGCATGGAAGAATAGTAAATCTGGGGGATTGTGTAACACTGATGTATATACTTTCACAAAGTACATATATTTAGGTCAATGCTGTAAAGGAACCTCAGGTACAATAGAACTTAGTAAATAAAACATGCAATAAGTAAACACAGTGTTTTTTAAAGAAAGGTTTAAAAGGCTGAGCTATATCTTGTCAAGCCTAAAATTCAAAACATACCATCTGGTCAAGTTAAGCTCACTCAGGCTGAACTCCATAACCGTTGTTCTCACTAAATTATATGCAAATAATGTTTGCAAGTGTGCATATAAATTAGCTGTAAAGTATATAATTTTATTTAGTTGTTTAAGCTGCATGACCCAAAGGTGCCAAAAATATCCTGTAACTGAGTATCAGCATCAATAAGGTAACTTTCTTAAAGGCATGCAAGTTTTCTGTGTACTGAAAACTGGGTGAACTGCAGCTGTGATATTCTGAAGTATGATAGGTGACATACTAAATAAAACACTAATACATCTTAATGGACAGGTACAGATAATAGGATTATATTTACATTTTTTCACCTGGAATATCAGCTTTATCTGTTTAATTAGATTTGTGCTGCATGTAGAGATACTAGCAGTTAACACACAAATATTCATTTAAGGGAGTAGCTTCTTTGTAATGAAAATGCCATCTAAGAAAATACCAGTAATTACCATAGGAAGTAATTTCCTTGTATAAAGTAGACAGCATGAACAAGAAACTCCGAAGGTGGTATTAGTCAAAAGGATTGTGCAGCAGACTTTTGGTCAATATTCTCATTACTAGCAAAATCAGATGCAACACAGCAAGCTCAGCTGAATCCAGATGCAGAGAAAGATACTTTAGAAATTATGTTTATACTAAAAATCAATCCTGCATTAAGCTACATTTCAGCCTAGGTGCTTTAGGACAATCAGAAATGCTAAAAGAATAACTCATGTCCCTCTGTCTGCCTGTGAGTACTGTTCTTATAGACCTGAACGCATAACAGCAACTGCAGGTGTAAAAGAAATAGTTTTCATGGACATATCCAAGAACAAAATAAAAAACTTGCTGAAAACAGCCATGACTGCAACAAAAAGTCAGACGTTTATGAATTGTTAAATGAAGTATGAGAGCAGCAACGTATAATGTAGTGGTTATTTACCATTCTATCTTCAGCCTTGCTTTATTCCAAAACCTCATAACTATTAGTTTTTACTCCTTTACACAATATTCTAAACTCACATACAAAACATCTCTCTCACTCTCTCTCTCTCACACATACACACACACACACACACACACAGATGACACACACAATTTTGAGGCTATTTAGTTCACAGGAAACCAGATTACATGCAAACATACTAGTGACACCAGTAATTTAAAGGAACAAGGCATACATATTACAGCTCCCTTTTTCCAAAGCAAAATACACGACATTATGAGGTAAATTATTCCCACTGCATTAATTAAATCTACAGATTTTACAGTGTTTTTGATAATATGCTTATATTGTATGTCATTTTTGACACCATCAGATTTTCAAATTGTTTTTTCGAGTGGTATCACTCAATGTCCTTACATTCACTGCTGCAGTATTCATTACACATGGGATTCCCTGCTATGGAAGCCCAACGTCTGGCCAGACTACTAAAGCCTACCATTGTTTTTAGGTATGCTGAATGTCAGCCAAATGCTGCTGAGATAGCGTAGGGCATAAAGGTGATGCTCAGGCGTACCATCCCCAGAACTTCTTTGCCACCAGTCCAAAAGATGTTTCTAACCAAGAGTCTGTTTGCCTACTTCCATTTTCGGCCATTTTGACTGCATTTTTGTGATTATGCCTGTTTGCTGAAGTCCTCACCATTGCAGATAAGGACCCAGTTGGGGTTTTGTTCTTTTTCTTGAACTTTTTGTGATGTTTGGAGGTAATGTCATCTAGGAAGTGTAAATGCCAGTATGGGAGACAGATTCCCCATAAGACTGCTACAATAAGTGTGTTTTTGCTAGAAGCTTCTCATGACCATACATCTTGTTCAATTTGTCAGGCGTTCATCCCAATAACCCTTCACAGTAGACTTTCTTCCCTTTCATTGTATCTTGAGAACCAGAGTCTTAAGCTTCTTACTAAAGATACAATGGAAGGAACTTCCCACCCTGAGGGTCAGCCATCAGGGAAGAAGGTGAAAAAGGTAAGACTGGATTCTTCCACTGTCCAGCCTCTGCTGGGTGTTTCTCCTGAGGTAGTTACAAACCCAAAGGCTTGCCTGGCTGTGTGTTGTTGGGTTTCTCTACCGCATCCAGGTTGGAGGCCAGTGGAGATCTGGTGGGCAGCATGTCTGATGAGGTTTTGCAGGCATCTGTTTCAGATGTTCAGGGGGAACAATGGTTGATTGTTTCCAAGGGGTCAAGGGGAGTTCCACAGATTCTTCTTATGGAAGAATTTCCTACTACGGTTGTTGAATGCTGTCCTGAGTCAAACCCTTCTCAGATTTCTAGGGCGGACATTCCCTTAAAAAAGAAAAAGGAAACTAAACATGTTTCTTCTGCTCCTAGGGATCCACAAAGTGAGTGGCAGGCCTTTAATCAGGTGTTATTTAATGCTTTACTGTCATTAAGGCCTCTTCAATGAGTTTTGCTTCCTGCTCCTCCTTGGTCCTCTTCTCCACGGCCAAGGGAAATTAATTCTTCTGAGGAAGAGTTGGATTCTGATGAAGAATCCCTTACTTATTCTACACATATTCCTTCTCCTTTATACTATGTGTCAGAGGAGGAGGAATTTAATAGTCCAGATACTCCTTCTGAGGAAATTTTCTTTGGGGACACAATCTCTATGATTGTGGAATTTTTAGGTGGGATTGCGCTCAGGTCACTGATATTCATGAGACGTTCTATGAGCTACTGCAGATGGCTTCCTCCTGCTTTGGCTGCTTTACTGGGTGTTTTTTCCAATACATCTGAAGTGCCTGATTCTTTGCCCCCCTGCTCCCAAGAAGCCTGATAGTTTTTATAGCGTGCCTGAGGATTGCTCCTTTTTGTTTAAATTTCCTGCTGCTGTCCTCTCTGTTGTGTCTGTAGCCTCTGATAAGCCATCTCAATTGCTTCCTTCATCCAAGTTACTGCCTTCTGACAAGGACAGCAGGACCATGGACAGGCTAGGTAAGAAGGTTTATACTTTGGCTACCATAGCTTTTAGGGCAATTAATTATGATACCTATATATCTAGGTATGTGTTCGCTCTTCTTTCTCAGGCTTGTCAGCTTTTGTCTGATCTTCCAGACTCAGAGATTAAATCTTCTGCTCTTTCCTTGCTAGGGACTTCCTCTCAAGTAGCCCATCATTCTATCAAATGTAGTTCTGATGCAGCAGATGCTTCTTCTAGGGCTACTGCTCTTGGTTCAGTAATGAAGAGCTATTCTTGACTTAGGCTTCAACCTTTACCTGATGATATTAAGGCTAAGTTGATGAATGCTCCTCTGGATAATAAACTTTTGTTTGGAGAAGCAGCCACTGGTTTAAACCTCTTCAGGACAAGGGGAAGGCCATACTATACAGGAGATTAAACATGTTTGTTTTTCCTGTGCCAACATTTCAGAGAAACTACCCTTCTAAGCCAGGCTTTGTTTGTAGGCAATCTCGCCCTCATGCTAAATGTAGAAAGGGTGGTAGCAAGCTCCACTTGCTAAGGCCACTCAGACTGCAGGGATTCAGAAGCCTTCCTTTCCTGATAAACCAGGTGCTGTCTGACTAGCCACCTGTTCCCAGCCACATGCCTCTTGCTCTTCATCTTTCTCTTTCTCTTCCTATTTGGCTGCACATCACCCAGGATTCTTAGGTTCTGTCAATCATTCATCAGGGGTACTCCATGGAGTAGATATCCCATCCTCCTCTTATGAGCATTAATCAGCCTCCTTGGGAACAACTTCCTTTTTTCCCACAGATTCTTTGAGATCTCTTGTATCAAGAGGTGCCTGTGTCCCAAAAGAGGAAGCGGTTTTATTCAAGGATGTTTTTAGTGTCTAGAAAAGAGGGTACTTGGAGACCAGTTCTAGACCCACCCCCATCTATACACTTTTTTGAAGGTGCCTTCCTTTTGGACATTGTCCCTTCAGACTCTGTTTCCTCTCTTGCTCCCTCAGGTCTTTCTGGTGTCTCTGGATCTCAAGAGTGCTTATCTCTATATTGCTATCCACACTCTTTTCAGGAAGTTTTGGGTTTTTTTTGTTGCTTCCTTGCATTTTCAGTTCTGTGCTTTATCCTTTGGCCTTTCTTTTTCCCCAAGGGTATTCACCAAATGCCTCACTCCTGTGATTGCTTTTTGCAGGCTTCAAGCGATCCAGATATTTCCTTACTTGGGTGACCTGCTGATTCAGATATTCTCTCCAGAGGTTCCTTTTGCAAAATCTTTGTTTTGCCATTTCTCTTCTTCAGAGCCTGGGGTTCATGATAAACTACAAAAAGTTTTCTCTGATTCCTTCTCAGGATTATGTCTTTCTGGGTTGTAGGATTCAGACTGTGCCAATGCTGGCATCCCTGCCTCCTCCAAAGGCATTAACTCTCATTACTTTCTTTCAAACTCTTCTTCTCCGGCCTCCATTACAGCTAGGGAGTTTCTGAGACCTCTGGGTTTCATGGCTTCCACTATTTGGATGCTCTCTCTGGCCAAATTCGACATGAGGAAATCATACCTTTCATCTTCTTAGAACAAGAAATCTGGACAAAGCCATAAATAAAAGGTGGACAAAGGCCCAAAAATAGGGACAATTTTTAAATATTGCTCTTACAAACTTAGAAAGTTAATAGAATTACAGGTTTTGCATTAGCATGAATTTTCTGATGGGTATGAAGTTTGAAACCGAAATGCCTGTCATTATTTTTTAACTTCAGTCTAATGATTTGCCACTAATTTGTTAGAAAATCACAATTTTATGAAAAATGGATGAAAAATTTGAGGCAAAAATCTGGACATTCTGCAAAAATCTGTACAGTTGAGAGGTATGGATGAAATTTCAGTGGTTTCTGAAGTCAGTGTGGCTTCAGCATGCACATCCTCTAGACTTTACAGTCTCTCTTCTTTCTTGTCTCAGGAAGAAACTTCTCTGGTGGATTCAGCAGCTGTCTCTGAATCCAGGGCTCCCTTTTTATCCCCCTCTTCCCTCTCAGGATCTGATCATAAATGCTTCAGATGTGGGATGAGGAGCAACTTTTAGCTCCCTGAAGGTACAGAGAGTGTAGTTGCCTCATCAGCAGAAGCAGCACATCAACATCAAAGAGATGAGAGCTCTTCTGCTGCCTCTTCAGGCCTGTCATCCTCTTTTCTCTCCAGGGCCTCTCAAGGTATTCACAGACTGTACCACAGTGATGTGGTGTATCAACAAACAGGGAGGATCAAGAGCATACCTTCTTTGCTGGCTGGCACTTCTGGTATGAGATCTAGCTGTCAAGTATCAAGTGACTCGACGCAGTTTATATTCCATCAGATCAGAACATTGTGGCAGACACTCTGAGCAGGTTCTTCACTTAATCCCATGAATGGATGCTTCACAGGGATGCGTTTCTGGACATTGTTCACCAGTGGGGGTACTCTTCAAGTAGATCTATTTGCCTCCCCTCTGAGCAATCAGTTTCCTCTATTCTGTACCAGAGTTCCAGGTCTTCAGGTGTAGAAGGTAGATGCCCTCTCATTTTCTTGCAAGGGGATGTTTCTTTATGCATTCCCTCCCCTTTCTGTCATTCCATAAGTCCTGTTCAAGGTTCAACAGGATGCTCCCTAAATCTTATTGGTGACTCCCTTTTGGCTGCAACAGCACTGGTTCCTTCTACTTCTGCATCTCGCCCAGGGAAATCATCACATGTTACCTTACAGGGTGGATCTACTCACACAAGACAAGGGGTCTATCATCCATCCCCATCTGTCCATGCTTCAACTGACACTGTGGGTGATAGGGTTTTAATTCTATATATAGACACCTTTTTTTGAGGATATGCTGCAGGTCCTGCAGGAGGCCAGGACACATACTACTAGGAAATCCTACTTATCCAAATGGAAGAGGTTTTCTATTTGGTGTCTCTGTCGTAACCTGGACCCACTTACTGTGGATGTTTCTTTGGTTCTCTCTTATTTGCATGAGTTGCTCAATGCTGGTTTGGCCTATTCCTCTGTTAAGGCCCAGTTATCAGCTCTTTCTGCTTGTCTGCCTTTAATTCCTCCTTTAGCTTCTAGATTTGAGGCTAAGCAATTTCTTAAAGTCATCCTTAATATTAGACTTTCCAGGAAGCCTGTTTCTCCCTGGCATCTTAATTTTGTTCTCGAGAAACTGACTCGGGCTCCTTTTGAGCCTGCTGCTTCAGCTTTCTTGCAACATTGTTCTTGGAAGACAGCTCTTTTGCAAGCTCTTACCTCTGCCAGACAGGTGACTGAGTTGCAAACCCTTACAGCTTGTCCACCTTTTTTGATATTCCATGAGGAAAGGGTGGCATTGCGTACTAATCTTTCTTTTATGCCTAAGGTGGTCAATGACTTGTCACTTAATCAGTCTATTAATTTGCCTACTTTTTCCATCTCTCCACCATCTGATAGTTAGAAAGTGCTGCATACTTTGGACATGCATAGACAGCTCATATTTTATTTGCATAAGAATAAAGTTATCAGAAAATCTGGTCAGTTGTTTGTTTTCTTTCATCCTAGGTATTTAGGATTGGCTGTTTCCAAGCAAACTATTTCTACTTGGATTTCAAAGGTTATTTCTTTTTGTTGCACTTTTCAAGGCTCATTCTACTAGAACTGCAGCTTCTTCTGTTGCTTTTTTCAAGGGCTCAGACACTAATTCTATTTTTGAAGCAGGTACCTGGACTTCTGTGCATACCTTTACCAAACATTACCAGTTGTATGGTATCTCCATTGCTAGGGCTGGTTTTGCCAATACCATTCTCCATGGCTTCTTAGAGAGCTCTACTGCTGCTTCCTCCTCCCAAGTTCCATCTTGAGCTTTGGCCTCTCCCATAGAGTAATGAATACTGCAGCCATGAATGTAAGGACATAGTGCAGTTGTGTAAAATCTTACCATAACAGTAGATGTCCTTGCCTTCAACAATGAAGTATTCACTCCCTTCTTCCATGCCCCTAGTTTTATCCCTTCTTGGGTGTGCAGGTTCTGTTTGGTTTTCCATGGACTGGTGTTCCTATTGGGGCAATCAGTTCTGAGGATGGTACGTCTGAACATCACTTTTAAACCCTACACTATGGAAGGAGCATTTGGCTAACGTTCGATGTACCTTAAAGCAATGGTAGGCTTTGGTAGACTGGACAGACATCAGGATTCCACAGCAGGGAATCCCATAAGTAATGAATACTGCAGTGGTGAAGGGAATGTCATCTACCGCTATGATAAGATTTTACATAACTGTATTATCCTATAGTTAGGAAGAGTTTTGTAATATTCAGTATTCAAATATTATACTAATTCAGTACCAGATTTTTCTTCCTGACATACCTACTTTCCTACAGTTTTTCTGCCTTTGTTTGGTGTCTGCAGGTTAAGGGGTATGCTTTGTGTTTAAAAGTCTGATTACTCACAGATGTCTAGAAGTGTCCCCACCCCTGTAAGGTGCTTCAGTAGCTGAAGTGAACTGAAATGAGGTGGGTCTCCCTCCTTCAAGGCAATGGCTTGCAATGAAGCAGAAAAAAAACTGAAACTGCTACCATTCAAAATACTGCTATACTGAACTGCTGCAAATGAATTGTCTGTGTTACACTAAAACAAAGCTAGAACCACTGTTTGTAAACAGTATGTTATACATCAGAGGTAACTGTATTTTGTTGACAAAGACCCTGTGAAATTCTGAAACATTAAATAGAACTGCTATTCTTGTTTTATGTCTCCAGTGTATTGTCCATGGTGGTTCTACTATATCCAGTCAGGGAGTCTTATTTGTTGGTTCTCAGTTTTTTTTAAATCCCTGGTGCTTCTTTGTTTGGTGATTTGGTGGGTTTTTTTTTGCTATGAGGCAGACCCTGAGTCGGAATTTTCCTGTAGCTGATAGACACCCAATAACTATCCATCTGTTCTTCTACCTTTTTCTTGCCCTGATTTAAATTAATTATTTTAATCATTTCTTAGACATCTGCTTTAATAGAATATTGAATAATTTTTGAGTTTCAGTCTTTGTCATTTTATAGCTTTTTACAGATGTTGGTTTGCAACTGGTATCCTGATGTTTTTCAAAATGGTTTACTGCATGGTGATATAAATTTGTAGACTTTGTGTTTTCTAAAGCACTCTTAGCATACAATATTTGGAAACAAATTATGAGGCATATTATGTAATTCTACTACCAGTATGTTATGTTTCTGAACTCAACTAAGCCTTGTAGTTTTCACTTCAGTCTTTAAATTTTAATGACTTTTCAGGTGAGAAGTAATTGCATTATGTATTTGTAGAAGAGGGTGCTACACATATATTTTGCTCTTTCATTCTTTTAAGTTTTTTTTTGTGAGCCAGTTAGTGAATACAATAAGGACTCTTCAGTTACAATGCAATCAATATGCAATATCATTGATGCAAGCACAACAATTTCATACAATTTAGAATCATAAGATACTTACACGCAATTAAATAGATGTAAGGTAATATGATTTATTTCCATATCATTCTTACATTTTATGTCCTAAATTCTGGTGTAAGCTTTGAGGCAGAAAAACTGTATTTTTGAGTGCATGGTATCTCAAAACAAATAGTTGTAAATTGATTGTCTACTTCTTAAGGGTCTACAACTTATTGAGAAGCTCTAGAGCATATTTTTCTCATTGTGCATGGGTAAGACAAATTGTAAGCTGAATTACATGGTCATAGTCTGGCAGTTGTCAGGCAGCTGCTTAACCAGTCATGGAAAATACCTGAGGTAGAAAGACCTAGCTAGATATTAATAAAAAGATATAGCATATAATTAAAAACAATAATTATAGAAAAGGTAAGGGGTTTAAGAATGCACCAGCAGGAAATGAACACAACAGTCTGAACAAGAATACCAAGAAGGAGGTAGGTGGCATATTAATGATGGTAGCTGTTTGGCTCAGAGAACTTTACAGTGGCAGAAATCATGGGTCTGCACATGGATAGGGAAGTTTCAGTAGAGAATATAAGATCTAAGGGGATATGAGACTGACACCTCAGCAGGAAAGTGAAAAGTGACACTGGAGAACATGAGACAACAGGAGTCAGGATGGAGTAGGAAAGGGATGGGAGTGAAAAAAAGCAGTGAACAAGAGAACTTGGGCAAAGGTTGTCAAAGGGAAAGAAGGACGGGGAATGGATCAGTGTAAGATGAAGTGAGAAAGAGGGAGCTGCAGCCATAAAAAAAATTAAGCTATGATGGAAAGTCACAAAAAGAAAGCAGTTATGATATGAAGAAGAGAGATCTGGCTATGCAGGAGTCAATACCACTGGGAGAGCTGGAACGATGTACGTACTTAAACAGATGTAGCAGACAGAGAGTAAAAGGAACAGTGCAGTGAGAGGGCATGCAGTACAGCTTTGGAGGGATAGGAAATGGATTATGTGCAGAGCAGTTTAGGGAGGCAATCAACCAAGACAGCAAGGAAGGCTGTAGATAGTAGAACTGGAGAAGAAACGATTATACATGGGAGAGGTAGTAACAATGGGCAGGAAGCAAAAGCCATGACAACCAGTCTTGGCAAATAAGACAGGTGTATTCAGACTAAAGTTAAACTAGGTATAGGTCACAGATTTAGTAAGACATGGGAGAAAGTAAACAAGTTAGTGACCCAAGGGTAAGGGTAAATGTACATGGTGGTGAATATAGGCACTAATGATCTGTCAGGGGACACATTTAAGAAAGCAGCAAGCAAAGAATGGGAGGAGGAGGAGACAGAAATGCCAAGATCTCAAAAGTCCTATTTAATGTCAGCATCCAACATTCTGAGAAGGAAGAGGTATGTGGAGTATAAAGAATGGCTGTGATAGTGGACAAAGGAGATGTGCTTGGGACTAAAAGGAGGATATAGAACCAGGAAGAGAAAATAGCTGTACACCAGGGCCACTTAATCCAGAATGCACAGTTGTGCTCACAGATAGGTTTCCAAATACATTACTGTGGGAATACCTTTAAACTAACATGAAAAAATGGAGGGAAATATCACAGATGCAGAAAGTGTTGGGAGATACTCTTGCAGCAGACAGGAGAAAAAAAGGACTCGATATAGCAGTGAAATAAACAAGGGGAGGTTAGAACATGGCTAATAGTATTACTATGCAATACAAGAATTCTGGATAGGAGGATAGTGAGTTTAAGCAGTAAATGTATGAGAGGATAGTGGATATTGTAGGTATCATAGACGTTTGGGTCAATGATTAGATGGGTTGTGGCATGGATGTGCCTAGGTACAGACTGTTCAGGAATTGCTGAAAAGGGAGGACATAACAGCATCACATGAAAGTGACAAGTGAGTGGTCAGAATCAGAAACAAGCATGAGTGTTCTGGCAGCTAACATAGAGGAAGGAGGAATGCTGATTGATTAATACTGTACTTTTGTCCAAGATATATTAAACGAGGATGGTAAGAAGAGGAAGAAGGTAGGTCTGTACTAAGTGAGATCTGTCAAGAGCTGACATGGAAATTCTGAACTCAAAGGTAAAAAGGGGAAAGGGAGATGAATAAGATATTCAGACATGACAGGCTCAAACAGCTGGTATAGGAATGTATCAGAAAGGATGGAATTCAGCTTCTTGACCTAACCAACATGGAGAGCAGGGTCACACATGTCCAGGTAAAGGCACTTTTAACCAGCAGTGACTATGCCACGTTGTAGTTTACAGTGGAGTAAGCACAATAATACAAAGACAAAATAGTGGAGTAATATTTCAAGGTACTGGATAATCCCAAATTTAGGAGATGGTTAAAGGGAAGTTGGGAGTTTGAGGGTAAATTAAGGGAGTAAGCAAGCTACGTCAATGCATCAGAAATGGAATACAGAGGCTCTGGACAATGGTCTCTGAGAAAAAGTCTAAAATAGAAGAATGCCAATATTACTTGACTTTACACAGATATGAAGCTACTGATTAAGTCAAAAGATGGAGCATTCATAACGCAAAAGGGAAGCACAGTAACAATGGAGGGAAAGGCAGCACAATATGCATTGAAATGCAGTTGGGAGAATGGGACTAGCATGGGAAAATGTTTTATATATATATATATATATATATACATAGAGAGAGAGAGCGAGAAATAAGGGCACAGCTGACCTGGTTGACTAAGATTGGCTGACTAAGGATGGAAGAGAAATCATGGCAGAATGGAAAAAATGAGAAGTACTGAATGAATACTCTGCTTCAGTAATCACTAAAGGCAGCAAAGGGAGGTACTCAGAAATCTGTCTTGTAAGCTGGCAGATCCTCTAATGAAGATCATCAACAGATCACTGCTCATTGTAGAAGTGCCTGAGGCCTGCTCACCTATGGCTGGCCTGTGGCAGTTGTTGATAGGATACAAGAACAGTACAGTGAAGTGCTTTCATGAGTTATATGGCATCTTCTTTAATGAATGCCAACACTTTATTCATAGAGGTCATTGCATTAGAGGAGTAACTGTAGCAAGTAGCCTGCTGTAGTTACAGTTCAGATTTTTTGGGGGGGATTCTCAACTTTGGTTTGAGGCGGAGGTGCCAGTCTAGAGATCACCAAGGGTGCTGGGTGAACTACAACACCAAGGAATAAAGAACGAGGTTGGACCCAAAATGGAATTTATTGCAAACATCACGAACATAAAAAAACAAACAGCAGCTCAACACAGCAGCGCAACAGCTCAACAGAGTCGATTAACCAAGGTTTCATCCTATGTGGACTTCTTCAGAATAAAAAAGTTAACCATGAAGTTCACTTAAATAAGGCTAAACATCAACCCCACCCATGTCATTAACCAATCAATTATCTAATCTAACAACAGTAAAAAATGGAAATACGTTAAAAAAAAACAAACACAATCATATAAAATATATGTATAAATGTGTGAAAATTAAAATATATGTAGTGTTAGCAATAGATACTATTTATACATACATATAACTTGAACCAAAAATGATAAACTACATTCCATATACAATCAAATACATCAAAAAATTAGCCCAAAATATGTTTGAGCTTGAGAACAGGCTTGATTGTGCAACAATAGCCCTGGATGACAATGTGCATCCAATCTAAGTTGCCATCTAAGCTCACATAAATCTAAGTGCACCTCTAAAGTTCTACCTTGTGAATCATACCTGATTTGTTGCAGTATACAAAATTTAAAAGAATGGTCTAAACAAGTAGAAATGTGCCTGTCTAATGCATTAGTTAATTTTAGATGTTTTATATCTAATAAGTGCTCTCTAACCCTTTCTCTAAAATACCGGCAAGTTTTTCCCACATAAAAAGCAGGGCATACTTGACACTTGGCCAAATAGACAACATTCTTGGCATAACAATCAAAGTGTCCTCTGATATAAATACGATGTTGATTAAAAGTTAGAATACTGCCTGATGTCAGTATATGTTCACAAATGGTACATCTCCCACATTTAAAATTGCCAAATACCCTGCTATTACATTGACTTGGGGATGGAGAACATCTTTCAAAAATCTCTTTTAAGGATGTATCCTTTCTATATATAAACTTAGGTGCCAAGGCCATTTTTGCTACTATATTTTTATCCATTTGCAAAATACCCCAATTCTTGTTAACCATACCTGTTATATATTCAGAAACAAAATTGTAAGTTAAAATATAATACAGTGGATGTTCATCGAGGCTTCCTAGATTTCCTAAATTAACAGATGTAATACTAGACTCGTCACGTTTAAGAATGGGAATGTAAAAACCAGTATCACTTTTATATTTGACCACCTTGAACAATTCTAAACATAATTCCTTTGGATATCCTCTGTTTAAAAACAAAGTAATCATACAATTCAATTCTTTTACGAAATCTGCCTCCTTGCTAACCGTCCTGGCAGCTCTCACCATTTGGCCCTTTACTATGGCTCTTTTTTGGTGCCTTGGATGCCAGCTACTATATTGGAGGTATGAATTTGAAAAAGTGGATTTTCTGTATATGTTAGATTTTATCATTTGTAATGTCTTATCAAAGGTTAATCTGACATCCAAGTATGTGATATTATTCATATCAAAATCATAAGTAAATCTTAGGAACCAAACTGAATTATTAATATATTCTAAAAAAGCATCTAAGACAACTCACTCACCTTCCCATATAATAAATATGTCGTCAAGGTAACGTGTGTATAATTTAATGTACCATCTGAGTTCACTGGTAAAAACATAATTTTGCTCCCAATATGCCATGATATAATTGGCATAAATTGGGGCATAAGCGGCACCCATAGCTACACCAGTGCGTTGCTTAAATAGGTGCCCTTCAAAAAATATAAAATTATTTTTCAAAACTGCTTCCATAAGTTTGACAAAGACATTAATCTTATCTTGTTCGAAATTACCTGTCACCAGCAATTGTTCCTCTAACCATGTGAGACCAATATCGTGGGGAATAACTGAGAACAAATTACACACATCTATGGTAAGAAAGCTCAGTTGATTATTGCACTTAAATTTTTTAGCCCTTTCCAAAAAATCCCAAGAGTCCTTTGTTATGTATGGGAAAGCATTTAATCCTTGTTTCATATGATGATCTAAAAATTGACTTATGAAACAAGTTTTGCACCTCTTGCCATCTTCAATAGGTCTGAATTTAACGATATCCAACCCTTTATGTATCTTGGGTATTCCAAAAATTCCACAAATTACTGGGTATGGATTACACATAAATTCATACTCAACTTCATTTAATTCCCCTTGAAACAACATGTCTTCTAACATAAGGTCCATTTTTTTAAAAGCAATATTGATTTCATTAATACTGGTTTCTACGTAATTGTCATTCATAAGCATAGTCATCATAATATTACTGTAATCATTGTTATCAACTATGACAACCCCATTGCCTTTATCAGGCATCATTATACGTATATTGTCACCCTTTTTTAAAATATTCAGCAATGTGCACTCAAACTCTATTAAATTCAGACATGGTTGTCTTATAGTTTTCTTATAGTAATCCCTAATGTCAAGTTCACACACTTTTTCAAAAGTAGCTATAACAGGGTTGACGGGAGGATTAAAAATACTTGGTTTTGTCATAGACCCTTGTCTGTTAACCACACTAACCCCATCAAAGAACACTCTCAAATTCATTTTTTGTACAAATAATTTTAAATCAATTAAGGCATCAACCAATGTGCCCCTTCTACATGGAACAAAAGTAAAACCCTTGGAAAATAAATTGACATGTTCAGTATTGAAACTATAATTAAAATAATTAAATAGCTTAAAGTCACTAGTAGCATTTTCCATAATAATAGGGTTATTTAAAAACCCATTATGCTCCCCTTGTGGCGACTTACTTCCTAATTCGTCACCCTCTAGGGACATTCCATTTAGTGTAATATTCTCAGCACCTTCCAGTAAAAACAACGAACCATCATATATATTTTCATCTTCCCTTTTCTCAATACTGACGGTTCGTACATGTTCATTATATGTGTCATTAAATATCGCTTCCATCCCATCCTTACTGACCAACACTTCTGAATAATCAATAACACTTACACTGCTGGGAGAAAAACTTTCCACAACACTATAACAGTTGTGTGGTTCTATGCCTTTGCTTACAACCACATCACCAGTAACTCCCTTAACAGAATAGACACTTAAATTTAATAAATCATCATGTACATTAATAGAATTAGTAGTCACCTCTGTAAGGCTACTATTTAAAGTCAATAAATCTGGCGCATTAATGTATGCATTATCAAAATCTTGCGCCGTCGCCTTACATGCTTCAGAAGATTTTACATAAAAGTTCACATCATTCAGATGATTAAAACATTCATTGCTTACGACTGATGTCCTTTGGATGACAAAGTCTTCGGCAATAAAGTTACTAATCTCAGAATTCACACCAAATTCCGTGTAAGCTGATTCATAAACTGAAATAACATCATTCCTCACCTCCTCGTTTTCCAACCACCATTCCGGTGATTGCTGGCAGTCTACCCCGCTTTTGGTCGGGCACCCATCCCATGAAAATCTTTTTCCTCGTGGGATACCTCTCTGTTTTGTATCCTTTTGGAATGCCTTATCCCTTCTCCTAAAGGGCTCCCACCATCAAACCTCACGTTTTTATCGCCACTATGTTTCTCTGACGTCATCTCCGCTTCGTCATCAGATGTTTGATTGGTGGAGGACCTATTGCTATGGTTACGTTGGTTACCCTTCGACTGTGGGTAAACAGTGTCCAATTCATAAATTCTAATATCCTGTTGTATTTTTTGTGTCTTTTTATTAAACATAAAACCACAGCTACGTTCAACATCATCAATGATGTTGGTATAATTAGTGTAATACTGTTCAAAAAGTAAGTCCTTAGTAATATTGTCGTTGATACACTCAAGATCAGATAAATAAATGTCAATTATTGTATTATTGAATTTAACCATAATGTCCATAATGGCCAAACCAGTCTTATTAAAAAGCGTGTGTAATTCATGGATCATTTCCGTATCACCATTAATACCATTAGGGTACCTCCACACACGCAAACCTTTTGGTACCAGTCCTAGCTCGATATTCCTAGCCAGATAATTATTTTCTAACTGAGTTCTACGCAGTTTGAATAACTTAAATTAAAACTGCTTAAGCTGCTCAGTCAAAGACTGGTTAGCTTTGTTGCTCTCTTCAACATTATAGGTTTTTTCTGCATTAAAAATGAAAGTATTATTTTTCCAACAATCACTACTGACCCATGTTGGTTTCCCCTCAGCTCCAGGGTGTCTCTCATGATTAATTACTTTACTTTGATTGTTCACACTGTTACCACCATTACTCACAGTCTGTGTATTAATATTGGGTGTAGGTTGAGTGAGTGGCACTCCCAAACTGCCGTAATTGCCAAATTCCTGCAAGGTAAGCCCAGAACCTTGCTTCTCAACTAAGGATTGAATTTGATCGGAATGCTCCCTTAATTGTTCTTTAATCTGCGCCAATAATTCCATAATGTCTGCCGATAAACCACCGCTCTCCATAACGAACAAACAAATTACTAAAGAACCAAGATGAACCTCAACACCAAGGAATGAAGAACGAGGTCGGACTCAAAATGGAATTTATTGAAAACACCACGAACATAAAAAACAAACAGCAGCTCAACACAGCAGCTCAGCAGCTCAACAGAGTCGATTAACCTAGGTTTCGTCCTATGTGGACTTCTTTAGAATAAAAAAGTTAACCATGAAGTTCACTTAAATAAGGCTAAACATCAACCCCACCCATGTCATTAACCAATCAATTATCTAATCTAACAACAGTAAAAAATGGAAATAAGTTAAAAAAAACAAACACAATCACATAAAATATATGTATAAATGTGTGAAAATTAAAATATATGTAGTGTTAGCAATAGATACTATTTATACATACATATAACTTGAACCAAAAATGATAAACTACATTCCATATACAATCAAATACATCAAAAAATTAGCCCAAAATATGTTTGAGCTTGAGAACAGGCTTGATTGTGCAACAATAGCCCTGGATGACAATGTGCATCCAATCTAAGTTGCCATCTAAGCTCACATAAATCTAAGTGCACCTCTAAAGTTCTACCTTGTGAATCATACCTGATTTGTCGCAGTATACAAAATTTAAAAGAATGGTCTAAACAAGTAGAAATGTGCCTGGCTAATGCATTAGTTAATTTTAGATGTTTTATGTCTAATAAGTGCTCTCTAACCCTTTCTCTAAAATACCGGCAAGTTTTTCCCACATAAAAAGCAGGGCATACTTGACACTTGGCCAAATAGACAACATTCTTGGTATAACAATCAAAAGTGTCCTGTGATATAAATACGATGTTGATTAAAAGTTAGAATGCTGCCTGATGTCAGTATATGTTCACAAATGGTACATCTCCCACATTTAAAATTGCCAAATACCCTGCTATTACATTGACTTGGGGATGGAGAACATCTTTCAAAAATCTCTTTTAAGGATATATCCTTCCTATATATAAACTTAGGTGCCAAGGCCATTTTTGCTACTATATTTTTATCCATTTGCAAAATACCCCAATTCTTGTTAGCCATACCTGTTATATATTCAGAATCAAAATTGTAAGTTAAAATATAATACAGTGGATGTTCATCTAGTCTTCCTAGATTTCCTAAATTAACAGATGTAATACTAGACTCGTCACTTTTAAGAATGGGAATGTAAAAACCAGTATCCCTTTTATATTTGACCTCCTTGAACAATTCTGAACATAATTCCTTTGGATATCCTCTGTTTAAAAACAAAGTAATCATAAAATTCAATTCTTTTACGAAATCCTCCTCCTCGCTAACTGTCCTGGCAGCTCTCACCATTTGGCCCTTTACTATGGCTCTTTTTTGGTGCCTTGGATGCCAGCTACTATATTGGAGGTATGAATTTGAAAAAGTGGATTTTCTGTATATGTTAGATTTTATCATTTGTAATGTCTTATCAAAAGTTAATCTGACATCCAAGTATGTGATATTATTCATATCAAAATCATAAGTAAATCTTAGGAACCAAACTGAATTATTAATATATTCTAAAATAGCATCTAAGACAACTCGCTCACCTTCCCATATAATAAATATGTCGTCAAGGTAACGTGTGTATAATTTAATGTACTGTCTGAATTCACTGGTAAAAACATAATTTTGCTCCCAATATGCCATGATATAATTGGCATAAATTGGGGCAGAAGTGGCACCCATAGCTACACCAGTGTGTTGCTTAAATAGATGCCCTTCAAAAAATATAAAATTATTTTTCAAAACTGCTTCCATAAGTTTGACAAAGACATTAATCTTATCTTGTTTGAAATTACCTGTCACCAGCAATTGTTCCTCTAACCATGTGAGACCAATATCGTGGGGAATAACTGAGAACAAATCACACACATCTATGGTAAGAAAGCTCAATTGACTATTATACTTAAATTTTTTAACCCTTTCCAAAAAATTGCAAGAGTCCTTTGTTATGTATGGGAAAGCATTTAATCCTTGTTTCATATGATGATCTAAAAATTGACTTATGAAACAAGTTTTGTACCTCTTGCCATCTTCAATAGGTCTGAATTTAACGATATCCAACCCTTTATGTATCTTGGGTATTCCAAAAATTCCACAAATTACTGGGTATGGGTTACACATAAATTCATACTCAACTTCATTTAATTCCCCTTGAAACAACATGTCTTCTAACATAAGGTCCAATTTTTTAAAAGCAATATTGATTTCATTAATACTGGTTTCTACGTAATTGTCATTCATAAGCATAGTCATCATAATATTATTGTAATCATTGTTATCAACTATGACTACCCCATTGCCTTTATCAGGCTTCATTATACGTATATTGTCAACCTTTTTTAAATTATTCAGCAATGTGCACTCAAACTCTGTTAAATTCAGACATGGTTGTCTTATAGTTTTCTTATGGTAATCCCTAATGTCAAGTTCACACACTTTTTCAAAAGTAGCTATAACAGGGTTGAGGGGAGGATTAAAAATACTTGGTTTTGTCATAGACCCTTGTCTGTTAACCACACTAACCCCATCAAAGAACACTCTCAAATTCATTTTTCGTACAAATAATTTTAAATCAATTAAGGCATCAACCAATGTGGCCCTTCTACATGGAACAAAAGTAATACCCTTGGAAAATAAATTGACATGTTCAGTATTGAAACTATAATTAGAATAATTAAATAGCTTAAAGTCACCGGTAGCATTTTCCATAATAATAGGGTTACTTAAAAACCCATTATGTTCCCCTTGTGGCGACTTACTTCCTAATTAGTCACCCTCTAGGGACATTCCATTTAGTGTAATATTCTCAGCACCCTCCAGTAAAAACAATGAACCATCATATATATTTTCATCTTCCCTTTTCTCAATACTGACGGTTGGTACATGTTCATTATGTGTGTCATTAAATATTGCTTCCATCCCATCCTTACTGACCAGCACTTCTGAATAATCAATAACACTTACACTGCTGGGAGAAAAACTTTCCACAACACTATAACAGTTGTGTGGTTCTATGCCTTCGCTTGCAACCACATCACCAGTAACTCCCTTAACAGAATAGACACTTAAATTTTATAAATCATCATGTACATTAATAGAATTAGTAGTCACCTCTGTAAGGCTACTATTTAAAGTCAATAAATCTGGCGCATTAATGTATGCACTATCAAAATCTTGCGCCGTCGCCTTACATGCTTGGTTCTTTGGTAATTTGCTGGGTGAACTAGCTATGGCTCTGACTAACAATAGTGAAAAGTAAAGAATGCTAAGATATAATCTGATTGCTTTCCTAAAAGACAAACATCACAGAACAATAACCAGCATAGGCTCATGGCCAGAGGGAACTGAGAGTCATAACTGATTTAGCATGGTGACCGTGTTAGAAGAGACTATAACAGGAGGCTACTGGTCAGCCTGGACCTCACCTAGGTCTTTTGTTCAGCCTGCAAAGGAGTGTAACAGATTTCTAGGAATGCTAGTGGAAGGAGGGTAACAGATTTCTAGGAAAGCTAGTGGCTGAGGGCAGGACAGAGACCAGTGATCAGTGACCTGCACTGCAGCATAAATAAAGGGTAGGACACAGAAGGTTGTGATGAAATGGCTGTAGGAGTGCTGCAGGGTCAGTGCTGGGCTCAGGACTCTTCAGTATGCTTGTTATAGATAGACTTTGACAAGGGTTAGGGACTGGAGAATGGAAAGATTAAGAAGTAGAATAAAATTTAAAAAACAATGCTCAGTATGGTGCTACTTAGATGTCAATATAACTAAAATTAAATAAAAATCAGAAAAAGCTTTTATTGAAAGTACTGTAGATTGAAGAAGTATGGTCAGTACATAAAAGTGCTTGTTATACAGTGGTGTTAATTTCGATGATGAACTTTGATTTTGAAGGACTTGGTATGGCTAACCAAGTTGGCAGACAAGTGGTAAATAAGTTTTTTATTAGGCAAATGCAAATTCTGCCCTAGGACTGTTGACTTCTTGAAATGAAGTATCATCTGGTAGTGGGAGAAGGGGAGAAACTGAAGGCACCACAGCAGAGAAAGGATCTGGGATGCTTAAAATGATTCTACAATATGTCACCAAGGCTACATCCCACAAAGCTTCAACTGAATGAAGCACATCATTTAAAGCCTTATGTCAGTGAAACCCAGAATAAAATGCACTACCACACAGTGTAGAAGGTTTCATTCCCATCACACACACACAACCCTAATGATTCAAAACCATGGAGAAAAAAAAAAGAGTCCCACAAATCAAAATGGCAAATTTACAAACAGAAACTTCACCGTAAGTCATTTTCTACGGAGAACAGTACTCATGAATTTCAACATCATGGAATTTAAGACATCCTACACTTTAAATTCGACTGAGAGTAAGATATTTGTTGAACATACCTGGCTTGTACTTCCAGCAACACAGCAAGATGGTAGAAGCTACAACAAAGAAAATGATAAAACAAGAAAGGCAATTCTACAAAGCAATTCAGCTCTAGCCAGATTATCTTCCTGAACAGGAAGGAAAAGATGAAAGCAGAGTCAAAAGGTAGAGAGCTGTATTTCCCAACAGCTCCTTACATCTGAAACATCACTTCATTATGGAGACGGTTCTGTAACCATGCAATGGACTACTTGAATGTATTGTGAAAGCCAAATTCATGGAGGCATTCAAGAGGGCTTGCAATATGTAAAGAAATTGGGAAGTGGAAGATCAGGTAGACAGGAGATAGAGTATTCAATACACAAAGGCAGACTAGATAGGTTTATTGTCTAATATGATGTAATATAATATAATACAATATAGAGTAATGTAGTGCAATGCACTGAACACAGCATTATAAATTGCTGTTCTAACCAAACAGTTATTTATGTATTTATATTTATTGACATTTGATTACTGGGAAAGTCCAACTAAGTAAGAGCCTGTTTTCAGAACAGGTCTGGAGAAAAAAGCTCTAAAGTATCACAAAACCTTTTTAAGAACAATAATTTTACAGTCTTCAAAAATAATACAAAAACACCTGCATTTTAAATAATTATACCACATCAGACATGATATGATAATAGTGGTAAGTATAGATACACGTTATATTACAGATATTGGTTTTATTTATATTCTTGCACACCGTATCAGTAATGCGTTTGGAAACAGCGGTGTTTCGAATGCAGTCAGCACTGTTTTCTTCCTTTTGTTATCCCTCAGTAGTGCAGAAACATTTTCACAGTATTTAAGGAGAACTCTGTCCACGGGATTACGGAAATACTTTCTATGCTAAACAAATAAGGAATCATGACGCTTCTGCAGTGGCACTTTCCTTGAATGACAACTCCCTGACAGCAACTCCCTAAAACAACAAAACTCTTTAAAGGTTTTAATGACTACACCCAAGGTGATTTTGCAGGTTAGGAAGCCCCCCTTTGCATTTACCACATCACTAGAACTTAAAAATAAAAATATTAACTGCAATGTCATGCAATACTGGGGAGGGGGATATTTCATTTCAAACAGAACCAAGAATTCCCTTACCCCAAGGTTACATGACAACAGAGTTAATATATTTAAGTATTTTTAAATCACAGTCAAAAGCCTGGGAGATGGGTGGTTCCCATTAAATAAGTGCAGTAGTATTCTCGGCTATGTAAATTAACTATGAAGTCTGCATTTTTTAATTTGTCCATCTTTGCACGTTTTCTTCCTTATTACCTAACCTCTTTGATTTGAGATTCAAAGCTTATTAGCATTTTATACACCCGACAAGGTTCAGGTGATAGAGCACGACAGCAAAATGAGCCCTGCATTTCATATTTAAAGACTGATTTGCATTCTAATGAATGAAAACTGCTCTGCATTTTTCATCAGAGTTAAGGTCTGAAACTTTGTGCTTTCCCAGATTTCTACATCAGTTGAAATGAAATATTTCTTTCCCCTACCTTGCCTTGAGGATGCTTGGTCACTGTGATGTAGATCTTGGACCTAAATCTGTATATTGGTCACCTGACATTCATCCATTTGCCTCTCTTTTTTCCATGATGAATACAACAGAAGAAGGAAATGTATTAGTGGACCTATCCAAAGAAAATTCAGAACCTCAGCATTCTTCATCTGCAATCGGTGTGGACCCCACCATGGTTTCTCACTTAAATGTCTTGGCAAGGAGGCATAGTAAGCTTTATGAGCCATATTCCAGAAGATTCACTCTAAACTCACCTAACTTTGTGTGATACTAACAAAAGTGCCTCTGTTTTATATATCATCAATAAGCACTGGTGGAAACACCGCTCATTAAACATAATTGTCTAATTTTTGTTACAGTAATTGTATGAGTGAAGCAGTCTTGATATCTTCTGGCGTTTTGAAAAAACTGCATGACTGTCATGCAGATAATGGCATGTTTCTTTAAGGAGACTTCTTAAATGTTCACCTTCTGTATTCCTTGAAGTATTTTGGACTGACTCTAATGTAAATCACATTTGCTTTACTGTAAGTACAGTATTCTGATGAATCTATTCCTGAGCAGTATTTAGCCTTTATTGTTTAAACAGCTGAGTTATTACCGCAAGCTTTATAATAGTGCTGCTGTTAGGATCGCCACTGATTCAGGCAGAAGTGTGGAATTAACCATGTAACTGTTGCAATTTTAGATACAGTAGCCACATTATTATTATTATTATTATTATTATTATTATTATTATTATTATTACTTTTTTTTTTCAATCTCCCAGACCTGACTAAGGGACTCAGTGTAATGTTGCTCTTTATATACAAGCATTTTGTTTGGCTTTGATGACATGCATTAAAGACTTGAACCATCTCACTTTTGTACACGTGCTTTCACTTACTTAGTCATTCATTCTGTGCTGTACACATTATCTATTTCAGGGTAATGAGGGAACCAGAGTCTATCCCAGCATCCAGTGGGCACAAGGCAGGAAACTAATCAGCTTATCTTGATTCAACACAGCTGTATAATTTGTTACTCTGACAAAATTAACAGGGTTAGTACACATTCTTTAACAACACTACAGTATTGTGTGTGAAAGCATTATCTCTGTAAATGTATCGCATGCTATTGTTTTTGTTTTGCTAGCCCTCAGATAATGCAGTTATATTTTTATATTGTTTATACGGTACCTTCTGGACATGTGGTGTTTATAATAATTTTTGTTTCGTTTAATAATTTTTGTTTTGAGTTAGAAAAAGTAGTAGCAGTGTCCACTTCGTAAAATAACTAGAGAATCAACATTTAATTATATCCCCATCACCGGAGGTACCAGTTTCATTCCCTAACTCTGTGGTGAAAGATTCAAAACTTATTATCATTTTACACGTCACAGAGCTCAGGGCAGTCCCTCCAGTGAAAACTGACTCAGTCACATGTGTCATCACCTGCACTTCATGTTTAAGGACACTGTTTTGTACTTCATGTAACATTTAAGGACAGAACCTGTGAGGTAACACCTGTTTAACTAATATGACTTTGTGAATAGGCATTTCTACAATGAAGAGGGGTTAAATAGACTGGATTTCTATCTAGTTCAGTGTTTTTTCTTTTCTGCTGCATTGCTGAATTAAATTAGTAATTCACCTTCATTTTAACAAAGCTTATTATGTGGCTGTGCGCACTTTAAATAACTCCTTTCTATTGATTGTATTACTCTACATTTCCCATTTCAGTTTCATTCCATATGGGATTTTCTTTCCTTCACTCCCTCCCACCTTTTCACTCTGATTGCAACTGCTGGATGATGCCTTCCTTTCCCACTAACTGCCCATCTCTCCCAGAGTTTGTCTCCAATGTGTATGTATACTCAACACCATATTGATTGGTAATAGATTTAATCTTTCTTCCACTACTCTTTCAAAGCTAAAATCTAATTCACCCCAGATTCCAAACCCTTTACAACTCAGTCCTTCCCAAATGTAAGATAACTCTCAGTATACCCCATTAATAAGTTTATAGCTGCCCTTTTAGAACTATTTCCAACTATAGTCCATCTTCCTGTAAATAATCATTTTTACTTTGCTCTTTGCCTGTTTCTACCTGTTTCATTCAACCTTAACTACATCTTTGAGTAAATATCCACTTCCCATTCTGTCCAAAATTCACTCATAACTCATTGTACATGGTTATATTTTACCATCTAAAAACTTACTCTTATACTCCAGCATTTGGACCTGTCCTTATGTCCAGCTGCTATCACTTCTATATATCTTCTTTCTGCCCTTTACCTATTACCTACATGAAAATGTTAAGGCATCAGTTCTTATGAATGTCTCCTTTTCATTTCTAAATGGCGGTAACTAATTTCACCTTTCTTAACTCTTCATAGCAATGAAAAGGGAAATGCATTCTTTCTCCAATTTGCATTTTTTCTCTTAAGTGACAACATTATGGCTCCTCTTTGTCAGTAAGAATCCTACAGCTCGGAAGAAATGCCTATCTTAACACAGACCCTTACTAATTTGACATTTCAATTTTTCACAAGGCATAGCGAAATGCAGTTTCCTAATAACAGACTCCCACTTTCACCTTTTTCTAATAGATTCTTTAAATTCAGTTACACAGTCACTTAATCTCCCACAGATGTTTGAGAAAGGATTAAAATTTGCAATTCCAGTGATAGCAGTACCCCAAAATAAATAAATGACACTGATGCATGCTTAGCAGTACATACTCAGTTACGTAATGTTAGTTATAGCTGAAACATATTTGCATTGTATAAAGCTTTGTCCTCTACATTCGTATCAGACTATCAACACTTTAGAAATGATAGAACTGGAAACAGAATAGTTTGCAGTGTAATATGTTAAATAAAAAAAAAATCAATCAGCAGTTATTTCCTCTGACAATACAAATAACCCACATAACCCCAACTAAGTCTTTAAAAAGTTAATCCTCAGTGGACACACAAAGTATTGTTCCTGTGTACATTCTGAAGGTTCCATCAAACTTCTTTAAACAAACATAATTAGAGAAACTAAACTGTAGATTTCTGAATCGCATTTTGTCTGCATGCAAGATGTTAATTGTATCTAGCTTGGTGAAATTAATACCAAAGATAATTCAGCACTCCAGTACCACAGCCATGCTCAACTGTTTCATAATCCACGAATGCCCACGTTTCATTTACAAAGCCATACCATCTCAAAATGAGTCATCTGTACTAGTGTTCAAAATGTCTCACTGTCCAAGTCTTACCAATGTCACTTTATTTATTGATGGCTGACTCATTATTTCACAGTGGTTCCCTAGACACATAAATTTGACTCCTGCCTTTATTACCAGCTGATCATTCCCAGTGAATAAGTAATGTGTCCTACGCATATCTACTTCTTATTAGCTCTCTGCATGTTATCACAATATGTTCATCAAGCTACTCTATACTGAACTCTGCATGCATACCTCTCAACTCTTCAGATTTTCACAAAATGTCCAGATTTTTGGCTCATATATTTTTTTTGATCCTCAAAAATGTATGGTTTTCTGACAAATCATTAAGGATTGAATTCACCAAATAATGACAGTAATTTTAGTTTCAGACTTCATATCCTTCAGAAAAAATATATGGTAACACAGAATAATTTATTCTAGCAACTTTGTAAGTTTATATGGGCAGTATTTAAAACTTGCATCTATTTTTTGGGGCCTTTGGTCCCCATTATTTTTGTTCTGCTAAGAGGTTGACAACTGTGTCTACAATAAAAGATAAAATAAAGAAATAATAAATGATAAAATGGAAAGCTCTGGAAAGCCCTGTAAGCCATAATCAAAAGCCAGATTATATTACCACAACAGGAAAAAAATCAAACAACACTCAAAATAAAAAATAGGCAATTCAATAACAATTCAACAATCCCAAATACATTTGGCAAAACTGTTCTTAATCTAATCAGGGCATAATTTCAAATTTCAGACATATATATTCTCCTTGCCAAACAATTCAAGCTCTTCTAATTTAGAATTAGCATAAATCTCTTAAGACTTTTTGCTTGTACAAACCTCACACCTTCATCATCTAATTCCTGTCCATACCATCACTAAAAATGGCCCAGCTCCATTCAAATACATTTAAAAACTTTGTCATAAATAAAAATATTTTTCTTTCCCATTTCAGTTTATGCAAATCACTCCCAATCAAGTGTTAAAATTGCTTCAATGGCTGACTCATGCCACATTAATTTGCACTAACTATCTTCAGCCTACTTTCTTTAAACATTCAGCCAAATATGTTTTCACAGCCACTGGCCCAAATATTTAATCTCCCTCTAACCCTATCCCTTGCATGTTTCCTCTTCAAAACTTCTACGATACCTCCAGTGCCTAATATATCAACTCGAAGCAGAATATGCAAGTACTCTCAATTTTCTCACAAATTAGCCACTTGGTTTCAGAGATGGTTTTGTTTCTATAGGTGATTTTCATTTTTTATTTAACTGTATCCTCGGATTGTTAATTAATTGAATAATGTTTCTGATTGTCTTATGGGAAGTATCTTTATAAACCAAAGAAAGGTGTTTACCTTTGAAAAATATCCATGCCCATACAATAGCTAGAAAAACTAAACTTTGTCCAGGTCCTAAGCAGAGGTTTGCTGATTAATGCAAACAAATAAATGTGTCAAATGTGGAAGCTCAGTCACTGAACCAGATGACTATCACACAGACTCACTCCATTTATCAACTACTAGTCCTTTATTATTTTCTGTATATTTTCCATTACTGCTGTTATACCAGACTTGAATATAACTGTGTATGCTAATAACCTTACATTGCTAGTGTCTAAATCATCTCATCAGATGTTTCATAGTCAGCTCAAAAGTGACTGTGTCATTATTGTATGCTGACTGAAATACAATGGCCTTTCTAGTTACACATATAAAACAAATACCAGTATTCTGAGTAACAAGCAAAAGCTTGTAGATCATTTCTGCTAACCAGAAATGACCATAGTGAGATCTCAGCTGCACAACTACAACATTGTCTCATTTAATTTCCATGCAAACTGGCTAGATAATAATAGCGTCTATCAGTTAAAGTACTCTTATAAAATTACAAGACTCTTTGCCCTTGAAACAAAGCACACTATTTTAAAAAGTGTCACAATACCTCAGGTTAAATATGCTACTTTTCTTTCCCACTTTACATGCATTTAATACTTATCAACTTTATTATGCTCACCAGCCCATTTCATTTCCAATGCAGTATGTGTAGGTAAGTTAATATGCTTAGGCTAGTTAGTACATTACTTCCTTTGCAATAAACAACTTTTTTTTACTTACAGTGTTGATAGGTAAGGTACCTTTTCTAAGGCCACACCCTCATCCTTGAAAATGTCTTGATACTGACTTCCCTAGAATATTAGAATATGCATTTAGTTCATAATCTGACATTGCTATTATTTTAGCAACGCCATATATTCACATCAGAACTGTTAAGATAGCATTTTTTCAGGCGTTGTCTCAGCTCACTTTCCCACAAATATAGAAATAATATTAAATTTTATTTATTGTATTTTATTTATTTATTTTATTAATTTTACATTTGTTGTTACATTAAATGCCACAATTCAAGAAGTCTAATCTAGACTTATTTCAATAGCAGTACAAATATGCAAAAATATACTATACATTTCTAGCATTCAAAAACAATCCATGCTGTATTTATACTTAATCATGCTAAATTTCTAGAGCTGTACATGTGATTGCATTGAAAGCATAAAATATGTTTCAAAGTCTTTTTTAACTGTAAAAACTAATTAACTCAATTGAACAATATTTCCCACATATTTCTGCATTTATCCTTATAAAGAAAACATTAGTCAATTAAATAATAGTTCTGCAAATACATCCTTTCAGATGTAAAGGTTTACTCATCATCATCATCTTCATCATCAAGCCCCTTTTCCATTTTCTACATGAGGTTGGGGTGTTATATTAATTGTCACCATCTCTCTTGATTGAATGTCACACTCTTGTCTTCTTTAGCACTCATGCCTGATTGTTGCAGACCTTTTCTCACAAAATCCACCTCTTTGTTGGGTGCTTTTGTTTTCTTTTACATTTTTCTTCTCTGGCCCAAATCTGCTTCACCAGATTGTCTTCTGCTTTTCTGCACATGTGCCCGAACCACTGTAATCTGTTGTTTGATCTTTTCTGCAATGTACTGTTTACTGATGTGGTACATTGTGTCGTATACCGTTAAATGTTAGATACCTTACAGATAAGAAAAATGTCATGTGGTGCAACTTCGTCTAGAAATCAGTTACAAAAAAGACCTCATGGACGTTGGTAGCACATCCACAATGTCTGAGTCTTTACTGGCGATCCTGGGAGACTAATTAATGTTGCATGGTGTCAGAGATGTTGGGACTGAGCATATATATTTGTTTTTATGTTGTTTATCATTGTATTGCAGATAAATATAATTAGGTTAAAATTATTTTTTTTATTACAGATGCAATTAAGATTTTCATATGCATAACTCATAACAAACTCTCAGTGCGTTTTATTCATCTCTGATGAGATGATGCAATATTAGACATTTACTACAAATAAATCTGGCAGAAAACTACAAGCTGTAGATGCAGAGGTTAACTCTCTCCCTCAATGCACAAGAAATAGAAGAGAACCCTGGAAATGCCCAGAGAACCATAGCTTTGCAGGAATTCTTGAAGGTCTTTAAAACTTTTACCTTTCAAAAAGAAGAAAATGAATGGCAACAATAAGGGAGATACTGGAATTATTGTGAACCTAGGAAAAATATATCATAATTTTTCATGTATTTTTTGCAAGAAAATAAGGATCAATGGAAACTGTAGATGTTTATGTACCAAAACTAAATGACTGAGCCAAAACCTATAAATATGCTGATTTGTGTGAATCATTAATAATAGTTTCAAACAGCATGGGATACAACAAGTAGTCAAGCAATGGGAAAATGTTTAATATAATATAATTTAACTGTAGATAGAGTAAGTAAAATTAAAAATGCACAGTTAAAGGGATTAAGTGAAAGAAAATGATGAGTGTTAGATAAAATCTGTGCCAAACAACAGAGTAAAATAAATCACAGAGTGACAATGTATGAAAAAAAAGAGTCCTGAGTTGCATAAGGAGTGTGGTACAGTTAAAATGTAGGCCTCTTATACTGGTGCAAGTATAAGCAGAAGAGATAGAAACTTTTCAGTATTTAATCGGTTTGAACTCATGATAGAAATAATTCATAAATATGTGTGAAAAATTGAATATATCAAATAATTTTCATGTTATTGAATCAAAACATGGAAAAGGAATGTGTGCAGATACAATTAAAAAGAAATAGTTGATTCAGAGAAGTCAAAAGTAACTAATTAATTTAAAAAGCAAAAGTAGCCATCGTAAAGCAGCTGGATTGGACCCACTCACCAAAAATGGATGACTCAAGTGTATATATCACAAAACCACTTTATTCAAACCAGTACATAAATCCAGGAACAAAATAGATAAGCGCTTTTGTCTAGGTAACCTAGACTTCAGCAGACAGCAACTAAAACATAGATACTACCTTTTATACAAACCATCTGGGAAGTTACATAATTTTAAGTTAATTAGGGCACATAAATGACCTTTCATTAAATATTCATGAGATGAATAAAATAAAACAAATTAAAATGAAATCCTACCTATAACAACAAATTACAAGACACGAAACCGTCACAGCAATATAAATACAAGTAAAATACATTAAATATAAAATATGAAATTACAACTTTGTAAAAACACCGATGGTGTGTAATAGAATAAATAACATTTAAAACTGTGTAAAATAGTGAATTTGATATCTGTAAATGTGACATAGTATACTTATACAGTAGTTGTTGGGGAGGTCATATTACCTCTCCAATGTCTTTAATTTCAGTAAGGAGCTGATGGAAATATATTCATTTAAACCTGGCCAGTTCCCTGCATTCAAACGTAGCTGCCAATATAACTGTCTTTTTTCCAACAATAGTGACCATGCTCCTCCTCTAACATCAGTGTTAATACTATCTATAATGAAGAACAGAAATGTATGATTGTTGTTCTCCATTATGTGCTTACTTAATGCATTGGTGTCTTTTGTATTTTTAATAGCATATAAATGTTCATGGATGTGGTTCTTCAGCTTTCGATCAGTCTTGCCAACATAGAAACAAGAACAGATGGTGCACATAGCACAATACACTACTTTCACAGAACAACAGTTATATTTCTGCTTGATCTTGATTTCCACATTGTTGACACAAAATATATTACCTTCTTTTACAAATTTACAGTAATTGCATCTACCACATTTGTTAGTAAAACCAGTTTTTTTGTAAAATGCAGGCTCCTAGTTTCAAAAATATTTTTTAAATTCTTTCCTTTTTTTGTACACAATAGTTAGTTGTGACCCTATCACAGATCTAATAGTATTTTCATGTTTAAAAATAGACCAGTTTTTCATTAAAATATCCTTTAAAGTGAAACTCTCATCAGTGAAAACAGTGATAAATGAGGTTTTAAAATCTCTTTCTTCCACTATGCTAGTGTCATGAATGTTAGATGAAGGTGAAATAATGGATGTAGTATCACCAGAGGGTAAGGATATGTAAAAGTCTCTCGCCCTGTTATTAACAACCTCAATCATAAGGTTAATAAATTTATGGGGATAACCTCTTCTTAGAAAGATTTATTTCAGCATGTCACATTCATTCAGAAATTCATCTATTAAAGACACCATGCATGCTGCACTCACGAATTGGCCTTTAACAATAGCCTTCTTTTGCATTGTTGGGTGGGTGCCAGAATAATGTAGTAGAGAGTTAGAGTAGGTATTTTTTTTTTAAAAATCATTGAAATGAACTTCTTATCCTGATAGTCCTTGAGTAAAAGGATGCCAAGGAAAGAAAACATATTAGAATCACTGGTGTGTAAAAATCAGTGGTGGTTCCAATATATGCAATAAAATCATTAACAGGTTCGTTAGGTCCATCCCATAAAATAAACATGTCATCCAAAAACCTGGTAGAGAACTTAATGTACCCAAAATACCTTGAGGGGAACAAGACTTTTTTCTCCCATTGTTTCACCACAATGTTGGCATATAGGCCACCACAAGCTGACCCCATGGCCACTCCCTCTTGTTGTAAATATATTCCCTTATTAAAAAGTATAATATTGTTCTTAAGAACCATTTTCATCAAGTGTACATAAACCAGAACATTAGAGTGTGCTATACCTTTCTCATAAAGGTATTCTGTAAACCAGTCTAACCCTATATCATAGGGTAAAACTGAATATGAATCCTTGATGTCAATGGTTATAAACATATATGTATCTTTAAAAGGTATTTTATCAATTGCTTCTAAAAAAACTCCATGAGTCCTTACAAATGTGTTTCACTGAGTACATATTCTTTTAACTTGTCCAAATGTTTTGCTAAAGGGTGAGTGACAGAACCTTTAGAATTAACTATGGGGTACATAGGTGGTTGTGTGAGATCCTTTTCTGCTTCTTTCATTAATCCTTTGGCTATATCCAGCACTTATAGTCCTCCACTCCACCCTGTGGTTCAAGCATTTGAGAACATTTGTGAACTTGACATACGTAATTCCAAGTTCTCAGATAGGAATATTAATGTAAATGAAAAAAGGTTAATTGATGAAATAAAGGCTTTTGCACATACAACTAGATTCATGAAACCAGACAAAGGGGGTGGGGTAGTTTTAATGAACTATGATGATTACAGTGAGAAGATGTTATTTATTTTAGAAGGAAAAGCCTAGACAAAAGCTCCTCTCAATGAGTTAAATGTTTCATATAACAAAATAATAAATTAACTGCAAGATCTTTTCACTGAAGGATCAGTTACTATTGATATGTTTAATTACCAATTAGTTCCCTATCCCAGACTATCTGTAATGTTTGGACTACCAAAATTACACAAGGATCTCACACAACTGCCTATGTGCCCTTTAGTTGATTCTAAAGGTTCTATCACTCACCTTATGGCAAAATATTTGGACAACAAGTTAAAAGAATATGTACTCAATGAAACACACATTTGTAAGGACTCATGGAGTTTTTTAGAAGCAATTGATAAAATACCTTTTAAAGATACCTATATGTTTATAACCATTGACATCAAGGATTTATATTCCATTATACCCCATGATACAGGGTTAGACTGGTTTACAGAATACCTTTATGAGAAAGGTATAGCTAACTTTGATGTTCTGGTTTATGTACACTTGATGAAAATGGTTATTAAAAACAATTTTATACTTTTTAATAAGGAAATATATTTAAAACAAGAGGGAGTGGCCATGGGGTCAGCTTGTGGTGGCCTATATGCCAACATTGTGGTGAAACAATGGGAGAAAAAAGTCTTGTTCCCCTCAAGGTATTTTGGGTACATTAAGTTCTCTACCAGGTTTTTGGATGACATGTTTATTTTATGGGATGGACCCAATGAACTTGTTAATGATTTTATTGCATATATTGGAGCCACCACTGATTTTTTAAAGTTTACACACACCAATGATTTTGATATGATTTCTTCCTTGACATCCTTTTACTCAAGGACTATCAGGATAAGAGGTTTATTTCAAAGATTTTTAGAAAAAATATCTACTCTAACTCTTTACTACATTATTCTAGCACCCACCCTATGAAACAAAAGAAGGCTATTGTTAAAGGCCAATTCATTGGTGCAGCATGCATGGTGTCTTTAATGGATGAATTTCTGAATGAATGTGACACGCTGAAAGAAATGTTTCTAAGAAGAGGTTATCCCCATAAATTTATTATTAACATTATGACTGAGGCTGTCAATAAAAGGGAGAGAGGCTTCTACCTCCCCTTACTCTGGTGATAGTACACCCATTATTTCACCTTCATCTAACATTCATGATATTAGAATAGTGGAAGAAAGTAGAGATTTTAAAACCTCATTTATCACTGTTTTCACTGAAGAGAGTTTCATTTTAAAGGATATTTTAATGAAAAACTGTGTCTATTCTTAAACATAAAAATAATATTAGATCTGTGATAGGCTCACAACCAACTATTGTGTATAAAAAAGGAAAGAATATAAAGAATATTTTTGAAGCTGGGAGCCTGCATTTTTACCAATAACCTGGTTTTATGAACAAATGTGGTAGATGCAATTACTGTACATTTGTAAAAGAAGGTAATATATTTTGTGTCAACAATGTGGAAATCAAGATCAAGCAGAAATATAACTGTTGTTCTGTGAAAGTAGTGTATTGTGCTATGTGCACCGTCTGTTCTTGTTTCTATGTTGGCAAGACTGATCGAAAGCTGAAGAACCACATCCATGAACATTTATATGATATTAAAAATACAAAAGACACCAATGCATTAAGTAAGCACATAATGGAGAACAACAATCATACATTTCTGTTCTTCATTATAGATAGTATTAACACTGATGTTAGAGGAGGAGCATGGTCACTATTGTTGGAAAAAAGAGAATTATATTGGCAGCTATGGTTGAATGCAGGGAACTGGCCAGGTTTAAATGAATATATTTCCATCAGCTCCTTACTGAAATTAAAGACATTGGAGAGGTAATAGGACCTCCACAACAACTACTGTATAAGTATACTATGTCACAGACATCATACTTACTATTTTACACAATTTTAAATGTTATTTATTCTATTTATTACACAGCATCAGTCTTTTTACAAATTTGTAATTTCATATTTTATATTTAATGCATTTTACTTGTATTTATATTGCTGTGGGGGTTTCATGTCTTGCAGTTTGTTGTTATAGGTAGGATTTCATTTCAATTTATTTTATTTTATTTATTTCATGAATATTTAATGAAAGGTCATGTATCTGCCCTAATTAACTTAAACTTATGTCACTTCCAGGAGGGTTTGTATAAAAGGAAGTATCTATGTTTTATTTACTGTCTGACGAAGTCTAGATTACCTAGACAGACATGCTTATCTATTTTGTTCCTGGATTTATTTACTGGTTTGAATAAAGTAGTTTTGTGATATATACACTTGAGTCATCCATTTTTGGTGAGTGGGTCCAATCCAGCTGCTTCACTTGGGCTACTTTTGTTTTTTTTTTGGATTGGGTTGTGTTTCTGTTTGACTTTTCAATTAATTAATATAGACAAAGGTGATGATCGTAATAATTTATCAGAAAGTACTTCAAAGTTATTGGAACTGAAGGACTGTACAAGTAAAGCATTCTACATATTATTAACATATTAAGTATGCCGAGAAATGTCACCAAACTCAGAAGCTGCTGACATATGAATATACAAATAGAACCAGTGAAATCTTTTTTTCAAATGGTAAAACAGGATGCATAAAATAATCTGTTAATAGTGTGAGTTAATTAGTTTGTGAAAGAATAAGGCATAGCAAAATGTATTTACAGTATGCAAGAACAGAGATCATGGACACAGGAGCATCAATACAGTCATACTTACTGCTACACAAAGCCAGAATAAAAATATTTTACAGGATTAAACTGAATTATTTATAGTTTTGGATAGCCTACCATGAGACCATCATACACAAATAAGACCATCTGCTATGCCAATAATACATGCTATAAGGTAAGTACCAGTAGCTGTCAGGAGTACAAGTGAAATAATACATGTTCTAAGGTAGGTACCAGTAGCTGTCAGGAGTACAAGTGAAATAATGCATGCTCTAAAGTACCAGTAGCCACCAGGAGTACAAGTAAAATAATACATCCTCTAAGGTAAGTACCAGTAGCTGTCAGGAGTACCAGTGAACTAATACATGTTGTAAGGTAAGTACTAGTAGCTGTCAGGAGTACAAATGAAATAATACATGCTCTAAGGTAAGTACCAGTACCTGTCGGGAGTACAAGTGAACTGTATTTAAAGCAAATGGGAGGCATTGCCATTTACTAAGAAATAGACTAAGTCAACAGAATTGATTAATAGCATGGTCAGGGTTGTGAAGGAGATCATTATTCACATTTGTACTGATTTGCCAGACATGAATAGTAATGAATAAAAGAAAGTATTGCCTATTGCTTAGTTGAGTAAGTACTATCGCCTATGCTAAATTATTTTATCTATTGAAAGCGAACTAGGGATTTTGACAGATAAAGCTAGTTGTGTGCACTTAATAGATGTTTAGAAAAGTAGAGATTACTGGGACTTCTATCTTGTTTTTCATCTCTATCAGAGGAATTTCAAACACCAGTCATTCTAAGCTGAAGGCTTGGAAAAGTATCATGAGTATAAATGATGACCTGAAATTATGGGGTCAGACAGAATAATGAAACAAGAGGCTAATACAATTATGCAGTAGATTGAAACAGGATCATTTTAAAATAAATAAAAGTGAGTGCAAAATAAGAATGACATATCTGTAAACAGTGAGATGCTAAATTGAGGTCCCACCTGCCTGAGCTGGTGATAGCTCAAGTGATACTTACTGAAAAGAGTACTCAAATAAATGACCTAGCTAGTAAAATAAAATGCTGGAAATAAATGTTTGCATATGTACTGTACACACAATCATATTTTTCTTATTATATTCTTATGTATATGCACTAAACATCACTTCAGTCCCTTACCATTTTACCCACAATCGAAACGTATTCTTTATTTATTTCTTTCAGATCTTTCCTTTTATTATATAGAATCTCTTTATGCCTTTCATTCTACATTAAAAACATACATGCAAATATCTTTTCTTCCTAGTTTTCTACCATTACTTTAGCTACGCATTCATAATCCCCATACAGAATCATATTCATATATAATTTGTTCCGCCCACCAGTATTCTATCACACTTATTTATAATAGGTTCATAGATTAGTACTAGGCTAACTGCCGTTGTGGGGCATTTTAAGTCTAGCTAGTTACCCCATGTTTATCCCAAATTTTTACCTTCCTCACTGTATAAAAAAAATCATGCCTGGGGATTCAATAAGCTCCATGTAGGCTTAGCACTAACCTTACATGGAATTTATGTGTTTGCACAGTAAACAGCAGTGCTAATTATGAAAAACACAAAAGATGCACTAAATCCAAATGGTGACGGACTTCCACAGTATTTATTAAAATTGTTAAAAATGAACTGAAGAGTGGCTACAATGCCAATATAAAATGCAAAACAAAAACCAAAGAAACAATGTGTTAAGCGCTTTTCGTCCAGATAATATCCGGACTTCCTCACTGAGTCTGACACTTGACATTCCAATTATCCACAGTGAGAAGAGAAACATTACCTACCCATTTACAAAACACAGTATTTAATGCCAGTTCCATAGAACAAGTCTGACTTTTACAATGCTTCAGGACAATTCATAGTGAATGACATCAGCACTGGATGTTTCAGAAAAGATGTTGGAAGTCCTTTATGAAATGGATGTGTAGGTATGTACAACTGTCAAGATACTGGCATGTTGTGTGATTGCACTGATGATTACAGGATACACAGTTATGCTCTTTTGATGAGATAGACACATACACCAATTGACTGCAATGAGATTAGAACCCCTACCTAACTAAATGCTGCAGGAAAATTTATAGTGGATGATATCAACATTGGATGTTGGAGAGAATATGTTGGGAGACCTGAATAAAATGGATGTGTAGACATATACATCTGTCAAAATACTGGTACTCCATGGGATTGTATTGAGAACTGTATGATACATAGCTGCTCTTCTGATTACACAGACACACACTGCATTGAGATTAGAACCCCTACCAAAATAAATACACCGACTACAGGACTCAGTACTTAACATAAATGCTACAGCACAGGTCTGACTTTTTCAATGCTGCAGGACAATATATAGTGCATGACATTATTCAATGTTGAGAGAAGATGTTCTGAGGCTTGAATGAAATGCATGTGTAGGTAAGTACAACTGTCAAATATTGGTACTCCATGGGATTGTACTGATGACTACAGGGTACATAGATATGCTCTTCTGACTAGATAGGCACACACAAGCACACCAGTTGACTGCAGTGAGATTACTACCCCTCCCTAAGTACTTTGACTAGAAACCTCTTGGTCTAATGCAAGTCTGACTTTTATAATTTCATTAGACCATATCTAGAGAAAGTGCTTACCATATCTAATTAAACATGGATATACTTTTTACGTTTTATGCAAACTATTGTTTTTTTCTTTCATGTTTTGTGGACTGCTCAAATATTTAGTTGAATTGTGACTTGTGCTATTTTTACTGGGAGCAGTTACACATTTATCCTTTACAGTGAGGTGTTAGTTTGTATCGTCTGACTTTTATAATGCTGCAGAACAATTTATTGTGGATGACATCAACATTGGATGTTTGAGAGATGTTGGGAGGCCTGTCTGAAATGGATGGCCAGCCATGTACAACTGTCAAGATAATAAAGATCCATATGTTACCAGATTTATGAGTGTGCAAAGTGTCACATTTGCTGTTGTGTTTTCAATGTGCAGGTATACGTTAAAAGACAGTTTTGCAAACTATCTGCAAACATCTTTCTACATTACTACAAGTACTGGAAGATCTGAATGCATATTGTCAGTATAAAGATGTTCATGGTATATAAGAAAGCATTTTTTTATTTCTGTAGTGTAGTTGATATATTTGGAAACAAATACTGAGACACCAAGTTTCAAGTGCATGGGTACAGGTAACACATACCTACAGTGTAAATATGTGTTATTTCCTCACAAAGTACCTTTCCTTGGTTTGTGGTTTTACATGTACTTTCATGGGATGAAGACTAAATGGCAGTAAATATCACTAACTCATGCTATTGTGCACTTTCTATAGGGTACTGCCAAGCAATTGGTTTGCACAATTAATGGCAAAGTCTTTGCGCATGCATGATATTCATTAATGCTGCCTTCCCCATTTGCATGTTTTAAACGATGAGCAAACATGAGCCTCTGCTTCATTGATAAACTCATGAGTTCTACTGATTTGCTTACTTCTGCCCAATCATGTGAAGTGAAGAGGAGCAGCAGTCAGAGATGTGGATAGTAAGAAACATACCTGCTTCCTAGCTGACTGTGGCAGCAGGTGTAAATGCATTAAGAGATTTCTTTTTGAGCCCAGATGATGCAGGGTTTGAATCAAGGTGTATCTAATAGTTTTAAATATGTATTTATAATACAATGATATAATTATTTATTCTACATTTACCATGTGTTACCTTAGCACAGCGTGTTTAAGCAGCATTGCCCAGAGATAACTGCACCATTGAAGAGCCATGCACTGTCACTTGGCATTAGTGCTCGATGTCAAACTCTGAGCAAACACAGAAGACAAAATCTTCATTGGGTTTTTTTCAGTTATGTGTGTGGTGTGTGATTCTATTTTTTGAACAGATTAAAGACATTAAAATGGGGTAGATAGGAAAGTAATAAAATGGGGGGAAATGGGGGGACAAAGGGAAAGCAATATAGGAATGTGCAGGAGGGAGGTAGAAATGAGCCATAGCTATCCACTTCTTTAACAGTGTAAAATGAAAATATGTACAGAATATTAGCTGAATATGGACTGTCACCTCAACAAAGAGGGGTGATAACAATGCAGTCATGTTGTTTAGCAAATTGGATCAAATCAAGTGTGTCAATAAGATGTCTGCAAACTGCAGAACTATGTATGACATTATTTTTTTTTTTATGGACAGGTGCTCATTTTTTTAACTGCAGTAAGAGGAATGTTAGGTAAGGTACGTAGGTATTTCTGGGTCAGGTAAGTAGGGTAGGTGAGGAAACAGATGCAAATAAATAGGACAAACAAGGAAAGACACAGGGATGGTGAGGGACACAACAGGTTGGGAACATCATGATTGGGGTTAGGCAGGGAACAACAGATGCCCATGCCTGTCAAACATGTGCACAGTGAAAATCTAGTCCTAACCAACAGATTGTTATCACAGTCCCCTTATTCCACTGGCTGTTGGAGTGCTTGACATCCTCTCCTAAGCATCTTCTCCACCTGGCGTTGGTGTGCACCAATGTTGCTGTGCACTACAATCTCCACCAAGCATGGCAACTCCTAGTGGGGTGATAAAATCCCCACCTCTGACAGTTCCCTCAGAGGGTACCACAGCACCAGCTGCCAGGGTAATGCTACCTGATGTGGAGGCCCAGGTAGTGCAGGGGCAGTAGAGGCAATACTGCCAGGTTATGTCCCAGATGTGGTGGCCATCAGGGCAGGCAGAGCCACTGTGGTTGGCCTACCTCCCTGTGCTGTAAAGTAATTTGTGATGTGTCGGAGATGGACAACATGGAAATATTTTGATGATACATGCAAACATAACAAAGAGAGGTAAGGGATGGGCTAAAAGAAAAACAGAGATGATTAGTACTATCATGTGTGACATACAATACATTATCACAATAATAAAGTATTTATGTCTACTTTTACATTTAAGTATACCTCTTAACAACTACAAACTATAAGTAATAATTGCTCAAATTAATCTTTTCAACGTGCATGTATTGCACATATGCTTGCTCAAATTATACAGATTAAGTTAGCAAAAGGGCATTTATGATGCCACTTTTGCTGAAATTAAATTATGTAATATTTTTAAAGGATTTTACTATATATTTGTTACGTGTGGTATTTGAACCCACAACATCTGACTACAGTATTAGACTTGATTCCTACAGTTGGCTTGTGCTACAGACTGAAGCATGCATGCTTACATTTACAGTTAGGATATGCACGCTTAATTTGCTACAACTGTATAGAAGAGCAATACTTTAATTAAAATAACAGTTATGTTGTGTTGCATCCATACCCCTTGCTCCCTCAGTCTCTCTCTAGACACTCAGCATGGCCTCCCTATTCAAGATAATCTCTTGGTTGGCTGTGGAGTAAAAAGAAGAGAATGAGAGAAGAACATAAAGCATACCAGTCTTGCAAATATGCAGCTGCTTATCCAGTTTTAATTCTCTGTATATGTATACTTAGACAACTATGGGATGTCAGCAGTCCTAAACTCATCCAGCCAATGGTTGATTGTATCTTGCTTGCACCTTTTGAGGTCATTATAGTGATGTCTACACCGTTATCAAGTATGTGGAATGCCAGTCGCACTAGAGACAGCCTTTGCCAGATTATTCCATGCATCAGACTTGAACTGGAAGACAGTATAGTCCCGCTGCAAGAGCCTTCATCTGTGGACCTTTACAAGGAGTCCATAGAAGAGTCTGGACTCCTCAAAACGCCACCTCTGTGCCCTAATTTGGGCACCTTCCCTTCTACCACCAGGCATGTCCAACAAGGGAAAACAGCAATAGTTATGAGTTTTTTCCCGCTAACGCATGTTATCACATTTACTGCTAGTGTGCAAACCCAAACAAGGATGCCAACCAAGTTTGCCTGATGTTAAGAGGAGAGCAACAGTGCCAAACAGAGAGGAAAGCAGTTTATGAACGAAAAAGGGTAATGTGACAATTGGCATTAGCTTGGTTTGGACACTGCTGTACCTGCTCCTTGACTTAACTTTGCAGACATGTATTGGGGGTATCAATTATATGACCTGGCACAGTTTTGGTGTGGCTATAATTAATTTGTATGATATGGGATTCAAACCTACGTATTAGAAACAAAACATTTTCTTCCACATAGGTGATTTTTCATCCTTGTTAAAGAAGACTTGATTGTTGAACATGTTCAATAAGGATATATAATATATACATCTATATATCTATCTATATATATATATATATATATATATATATATATATACACACACACACACACACACACACACACACACACATATATATCTATATATATATATATATATATATATATATATATATATATATATATGGGTCAACTTCATATGACCTAAATTTCATTTAACTGAAATTCATTTGACTGAGACCAAAACACTGAAAGTTCAAAAGAATGAAAACTCATTTGACTGAAACTCATAACACTGACACATTAAAGTAAAAGGTATATGCTCCTTTCCCCTCTGTAGTGCAATCCTGGAGTTAGTATATATAGTTAGGGGGGTGTAGGGGAACAGCCCCCACATTGGAGGGTATGGGGGTGAAGACCCCCACATAGTTAGGTAAATAGTGTTTTCTGCAAAGAGTTCTTCATTGCAGTTATAAATATCCATGTGTATGGTTTAAAATGTATAAAGTATGTGGGTGGCTTCACCCCCCCACACCCCCCTAACTATATATTCTAACTCCAGGATCATACTACAGTGGAGAAAAAGGAATATACATTTAACTTTAATGTGTCACTGTTATGAGTTTCAGTCAAATGAGTTTTCAGTCTTTTGAACTTTCAGTGTTTTGGTCTCAGTCAAATGAATTTCAGTCAAATGAAATTTAGGTTATATGAAGTAGACCCATATATATATATATATATATATATATATATATATATATATATATATACACACACACACACACACACACACACATATATATATATATATATATATATATATATATATATATATATATATATATATATATATACATATATATGTATATATATATATGTATATATATATATATATATATATATATATATATATATATGTATATATATATATATAGGTTCATAGGTTCATACTAGGCTATCTGCCCTAGGGCATTTATAAGCCTAGCCAGAGTGTGTTTGGCTTTCGCCACCCATTTTAAATGAATTTTGCTATGCCCTTTTTCGAGGTTAGTATAATGTGCCTCTGTCTAACAGTGACACAGAAGTGATACCCGGGGTAAACCTACGATCTCCCATCCATTCATCAAGATTCCTCTTGAAGAGAGTCAATGAGGGACTCTGACTAACCTGAACTGGGATTTTATTCCAGAGTGAAAGGAGCCTCTGGGTAATGAATCTGTCCCTCCAGAATGTCCTATTTATTTCAGTGCTGAGGTTCAAGTCTCTCAAGCGAGTAGCGCAATGGGATTTGGATTATCTGAGGTGCAGCATGTCCATTAATTCCGGGTTGGACATGGCTTTATACGTCAGGCACAGATCGCCTCTGAGCAGCCGGTATGCCACTGAGTAGAGCTGGAGTTTCTTTAACCGGGCAGCATATGGCATCTGTTTGAGTCCTTTGATCCTCTTGGTGAGGTACTTTTGGGGTCTTTCCAGTTGCTGTAGGTGTCTGGTAAGGTACATCCCAAAAGGGGCATTGTACTCAATTATGGGCCTGATGAGGGATGAGTAAAGAGGCACGATGACCTCCCCTGATCTAGATGTGAATCCCTTCATGATTAGGTGGGCTATATAAAATGTTTTTCTAACCACTTTGGCCACGTGGTTTTCAAATGAGAGATTGCTACCAACTTGGGTCCCCAGGTCCCTAATTACTTCTTCTGTACTTAATGGATTACCACCTATGTGGTAATTTGTGGGCACTTTGTTTTTGCCAAAGGGGATGACTATACACTTTTTGGTGTTTAGTTTGAGGCCATGGCTCTGGCACCAGTTGTCTGTTTCTATGAGGCCCTTTTGTAGGATGCTTGTGACGGCTGGAGAGTCGATTATGACACCTAGTTTGCAGTCATCTGTGAACTTGGTCAGCCACAGTCCTTCCATGTTGGCCTGTACCTCCGAGAAATATATAACGAACAAGAGAGGTCCCAGGACTGAGCCTTGTGGGACTCCACTTGTAACAGGTTTGGAGTCTGACATGGCTCCAGCAATTCTAACCATGTGGGTTCTGTCCTTGAGCCAGTTTGCAACCCATCTAGTGACATAGGGGTTTATATTTAAGCTGGTGAGCTTATCTATAATGCCCAAGTGGGGTATTTCATCGAAGGCTTTTGCGAGGTTCAGGTAGGCTGTATGGACCACCTTCCCCTCATCAATGGCCTTGGTGACTGTTTCAAAGAAATCGACCCGGGTTAAGAGGCAGGATCTGCCCTTAACAAAGCCAAACTGGGTAGGATCCAGTGTCTGTAGGTCCCCAATATCTTTATTTATGAGGTCCATGATGATCCTTTCCATAGCTTTGCAGACCAAGCTAGTCAGGCTTATGGGGCGATAGTTTCCAGGATCCATTGAGGCACCACCTTTGTGGAGAGGGACCACTATTGCTGTACACCACTATTTGGGTACATATCCTGTAGTAAGGCTGAGATTGAACAGTAGTTTTATGTTTTGGTTTAGCTCTTCTTGGAGTTCATGTAGGATGCAGCCCGAGACACCGTCTGTTCCCATTGATGCTGTGTTTTTTGCTTTGGAGAGGGCGGCTCTTACCTGATCATCTGAGATGTCAGGATGGGGCAGCACTCTGCTGGGATAGATATTTGCCCTTTTGGTGAGGGGGGGGTTTGCGCTGAACCTGTCAGCTAGGATGTTGGCAATGTCTGTGGGTTCGGTGTATTTTTTGTCATCTTGGACTAATTCTGAGCATATCTGGGAATTCCCTCCCAGGTTCCTAACACAACTAAAGAAAGCCTTGTGATTATCCTTAGTGTCCTGTGCAATTTTTCTCTCGAAGTTGGCCTTAGATGATTTTATGAGCGCCCATAGTTTTTTGCTAATACTGATCAGAGATGCCTTCCCTTTTTGGGATTTTGCTCTATCATGTAGTAGCTTCCTCCTTCTATTGTATAGTTTGTTTATGGCTAGGGTCCACCAGACAGGACACCTGCCTTTGGAGGATTGGGTCTTGGTTTTATTTGGGATTGCAGGATCCATGCATTCCTGAAGGTCTTCACAGAATGCGTTTATAAAGGATTCTGCGGTCTGGGCCGTATTTTCCACAGACCCGGGGGCTTTGAAGGATTCCACCTCGGTTTTGAGGAGTGTGAAATTTGCTTTAGAGAAGTTTTTCACTGTGGTTTTCTGGGCAGTGGGTGGGGTCGGGATGTGAATATCCAGTGAGATTAGTTTATGGTCTGATCTTACCAGTGAGGGTTACACTTCTGGTCTGGAGCATAGAGCCGCCATGTTGGTGATGATCAGGTCCAGTATGTTTTCCCCTCTTGTGGGAGTGGTAACAAGTTGTTCCATAGCATTTGAGTTTATAAATTCTAGGAACCTTTGGGCTAGGGTGTTGGAGCTAGAGTAATGCTCCCAGTCTATGTTTGGGTAGTTGAAGTTGCACAATATAATGGTGTTTGGAGAGACCTTCATATTTTCCAGTGTTCTCAGGAAGGCCGAGTGGGGTTCCTGGGTTTGGGAGGGTAGTCTATAGCAGGCTATAAACTGGAAGGCAGTTTTACCCACTGTTAGTTGCACATGGATAGTCTCTGATGCTTCGTGCTGTGCCACTAACCTGGAGGTGTGGGTATGTTTGATGAATATTGATACTCCCCCTCCTTTTGTGGTTCGGTCCAAGTTTTGGGGCCAAAAAGCATGGTATGAGGTATAACATGGTAGTGCTGGGGTGCTCTCGGGAGCCTTGAACCAGGTTTCTGTTACTACACAGATATCGATGTTCTCCATGCTAAGGAGAGTTTCAAGTGCTTGCATCTTGAGGTTTAGACTTCTGGCGTTGAGTAGCATTACTCTTAGTTTCTTATCCCTTGTGATACCTGTGGAGGTGGGTTTGTCTTTTGAGCCTTGCCTAAAAAGGCACTATGGGGGTGGCAAGAGCCTTTGCCAATATCCAAAAGCCCAGGGGTGACAGGTGCAAGCCATCCCTAGAGAAGCATTGTGGCTTGTCGAGCATGTCATCCCAGGCTGACAGGCATTGGATCCCCTTTGAATGACAAAAATACTTAAGCCAATTGTTGAAATTGATCATCTGGTCTTCAAATTGTGGCATCATTCTTGGTGAGGGTAAGATGCTACTCAAGGTCAGGGTCATACCAGCCTGGGCTACATGCTCAGAGAGCTCCTCTATGTCTCTTTTCATATAGTACAGGGAGGTACGTCTCAGGTCATTCACACCAGCATGGACAATGACTGAGTCATATTTGTACTTGCCTTAGAGTGACCTGAGTGCTTGTGTTATGTGGCGAATCCTAGCGCCCGACAGGCAGCTCACCATGACCTTCTCCTTGTTCAGCCTGGTGAGCGGGCCGTCAGTGTGCCTGACGATAGAGTCACCTATTACAAGTGTATCAGGTGTGTTGTTTAGCCTTAAGGGCTGTGACTGTTCGGCACACTGGCTTTGTGAGCTATGTGTTGCACGTGTTTTGTTTTGGGGTAGTGGTTTCTTGGGTGTCTGCTTTGGAGGTCTCTGCTGCTTAGGCAGATTTTTATTTAGAGCCTCCAAGTATGTTTTTGTGTCTTTATGTGTTCGGTTTGCTGTCATGGCAGGTCTATGTGAGACTGGAATTGTAGTGAGTGTGGTTTCCTTCTCCTCCTGACTGGTTACACCAGTACTGAGTTGAGAGAGCTTAGCCTCCAGTTTGGCTATATGGTTGCATCTCTCACATGTGTTGGAATTTGTTGGGAGGAGGAGAGGGTTGTCTGTGTACATTAGGCAGTTGTAACATTGCCTCAAGATTCCCAGATTCACCAGCTAGACCAGAGAGGAGACTGACAACTGATGTTTGGACATGCTAGAATAGTATTGGAAATTCCTTTATAATTGAAAAAAAGGGCTAATGGGGAACAAGGTACTCAAGGGGAGTTTGTGAGGGTGTAGTGCTTTTAATTTTTTAGTGCTGACTTATATAATTGCTTTAGTGAGCAAGTGCCAGGCTTTAGAGTAGGAATAGGGTATTTATTATGAGAACTAGATCAGTTCTAAGGGAAAAAGTGAAGAGAAGACTTTGTGGAGCCGAGAATGGTTTAAACCCAAGTAAGTGGAGCTGCCCGATGCTGCGCTATGCGCAAAATCGCGCCAAAGCAGGTTTTATACAGGGGGACTTGAAAGAGCTAGAAATTGGCCCAAAACGGCCAATAGACTACCAGATTCTTGTGCTGGGAACACTCCTCCAGGGATAGATAGGCTGCTCTAAGCTCCTCACTGCCACTGGTGAACAAAGAAGCCTCCCTTTATCCAAGCAAGGAAATGGGCAACACAGGAACTTTCCAAAAGTCCAGAATACAGCAAAGCCTGTATTTAGACTACTCTAGGTCAGGAAAGACGGGAAACAAGGATAATGTTTTTGTTTTTTTTTCTTTGTGTGCAACAAACAGCAGTAAAATGCAATAAATATGTAACACAGGCTAGCGCACTTGAGTGTGTAGCCTCAACAGGTAAATGCAACAAACAGGACAAACTTTAAAAGTGCAGGTGCAAAAACAACTTTAAACAGTTTAAAACAGTTCAAGAAGCAGAAATACTTGCAGTTTAGATAGATCGGACAGTCGCCCAGGTAGTAGCAGGAAAAAAAACACTTTTATCAGGTTAGCAGTCACTCTTTTAGCCTCTCTGCTGCTAGCACCACTCTGCAGGACCACAAGGAGCTTGGCTGAGTAGTAACAAGAGCAAAAACCGCTCCAAGGCGGGTTTTATACAGGGGGACTTGAAAGAGCTAGAAATTGGTCCAAAACGGCCAATAGACTACCAGATTCTTGTGCTGGGGTCACTCCTCCAGGGATAGATAGGCTGCTCTAAGCTCCCCACTGCCACTGGTGAACAAAGAAGCCTCCCTTTATCCAAGAAAGGAAATGGGCAACACAGGAACTTTTCAAAAGTCCAGAATACAGCAAAGCCTGTATTTGGACTACTCTAGGTCAGGAAAGACAGGAAACGAGGATAATTTTTTTGTTTTTTTTTCTTTTTTGCAACAAACAGCAGGAAAATGCAATAAATATGTAACAGAGGCTAGCGCACTTGAGTGTGTAGCCTCAAAAGGTAAATGCAACAAACAGGACAAACTTTAAATTGCAAGCGCAAAAGCGCGCTAAAGTTGGCTTTAAAGCAGGGGGTTAGAAAGAAATAGGAAATGGCCCAAAACAGCCAATAAGCTACAAGTCACTGGGCTGGAACCACTCCTCAAGGGACAGATAGGCTGCTCAGAGCTCCCCACTCTCACTCGTGAACAAAGAAGCTTCCTCCTATCCAAGTAAGGATATGGGCAACACAGGAACTATGACACAGGCCAGAGATCAGCAATACCTGAAGTCTGGACTATTCTAGTTCAGTAAAGGTGGGAAACAAGGATATTTTTTTTTTTTTTTTTTTTTTTTACAAAGTAGCAGAAATTAGGTACAGAAACACAGTAAATGCATTAATTCGGCTAGCGCACTTGAGTGTGTGGCCTACCAGTTAAACTAAGCAAAAACAAACTTTAAAAGTGCAAAAAACTCAGAAATACAGGCAAGAATGCAATAAAACAACTTTGCAGAACTTATTTAGTTAAAGAAACAGAGAAGTCTATATATTCAGAAAAGCAGCTAAAACACACAAACACTTCAGATGCAGTGCAACCTAGAGCACTTGAGTTGTAGCAATATTAAGGCAATTACAGTTATAATAAATGCTCTGAAATATACTCTATATTTCCAGAATGTTTGAGAAGCACAGTCAGAACACAAGGAGATTCAGGCAAAAAAAATGTTTTTTTTTTTTTTTTTTTTAAAGTGAAAAAGGAGAAACATAAGGCCTTATCCAATGTTCTCTCTGTATTAGGTAGAATGAGCTAATTACACTAGACTGGGAGGAGTGTCACAGATCAGATTTACAGTAGGGGCGGGCAACTGCAAAGCCACCAAGTATAACAGCAAGACACTAAATGAGAGGGGGGTGTGGGGAAAAACAATAGCCTACAGACAGTAAGCATTAGAGAAAGCCACAAATGAAAGTTTTTAAACAGATAAAGATTTGTAAAGATACAGAATGCTTTTATCTGCAAACAAATCAGTTACTTGTGCAGATTAGTTAATAGCAATAAAATACACTCAAAGACTAAAAAGCAGGGTCCCTATCAGTTGATTGAGTTTTCAGAAACTCAAGCACCATATGGTCAAGACCATATAATCAAGTTTTAGAAAACTCAAAGCTTTTGCATGGAGATCACAGTACAGCAATAATAGGGAAGCCCTTGCAAAAAACTTAAAAAAGGTAGACTTTTTTTATTTATTTATTTATTTTTTATCTTTGAGTTTGTAAAAACCCGACCTTCTGGTCTCTTTGGTATTTTTTTGAGTATCTGAAAAAACAATTATCTGTCATCAAACCATATATATTTATATACATATATATATATATATATATATATATATATATATATATATATGGTTCCTATCAGCATTTCGAATGTTGAAAATGCCAAATTTAATTTCATAACTCAAGTGTTCAATATCTCAGAAGAGCAAACTGATGGAACATCGATTTCATTCCCAGGGAAAGAAATCAGTGGGCCGTCATCTGAGTTTGCTATTACCTCCACTGTGGTGTGGTCTTGGAGTTGGTATATTTAAGTAGGGGGGTATGGGGCAAAGCCCCCCACTTCTGTCAGTGTTTAAAGTATTAATTTTTTTTTTTTTTTTTTTGCACGGAACACCAATTTCTTTCCCTGGGAAGAAATCAATGTTCTCTCAGTTCGTTCTTTTGAGATTTCGAACATTTCAGTTCGATGAAATTGCATTTGGCGTTTTCAGCATTTGATATGCTGATATAGACCCTATATATATCTATCTATATATATATATATATATATATATATATATATATATATATATATATATATATATATTTATTTATTTATTTATATATACACATGACAAAGTGAGGGTATGTGTGTGCAATCTGACAAGGCCGTGGTTTATACAGTCATGTGTGTATTTGCATCATTGAGGTCTGAGGGCCATCCAAGGCCATAGAAGACAATTACAGTTACAGAAGCATAATATTCAGTATACTCCCTGTCACTCATATAATTCATATGAGCTCCACTGCTATACATACAGTACTTATTATTTATAATTATGTTTGAATTTTTTTTTGTTTTTAAAATTGAGTGGTCAAGCATTAATGCAATTGGGAGTGTTCTAAATTAGAAACCAGACTCACCTGTACTGCAGCCCTACACTTACACCTGCTGCCACAGGAACAGTTAAAAACAGCTGTATATTTTCATATTCATTATTAAGCATGTGTGTTAACTGTCATGTAATGGTGCTTAGGCTATTTGCATGGTGGCAAACCATAGAGGATACAACGTATCCATTTTGAAATTGTCTACTGTCTGCTTCCTATCTGCAGGTGTAGGGGAAAGTTGGTAACTGCCATGTAATCCTGTTTAGCGGGTTTGTGAGATGGAAATGCAAAAGATGCAACAATGCATCCTTTTTGAAATCTATAATGTCTCCAGGTGTTCTGTCTGATTCGTGGGTGGGCCATTAGTCCAGGTTTGCATAAAGGTAAGTGACTCACAAACTTCATCTTGTTCTATCATTGTGAGCAGTGTTTATTAGGTTTCATCCTTAAGACAAATGTGGGACTTCAACTGTGGACGACAGATTGTATATTATGTAACATCACCATGTTTAGCAGATGTGCTGTACACACACATGATTCACAGGTGTAGTTTATGCATTGTTAATCATAGGAGTACGTTACATGACATTCATTGTATTTAACCATTTCCAATGTTTATGCTAAGCCACGTGCCATGCAAATAGTGGTATTAAAAAACATAAAATTACAAAATAAATGTTAATGCGCATGAAAGATTTTTACACAAGTATGTATTTGAACTGTTACACCAATAAACCTACAAAGCACAGTGAGGGTGTCTTATCCCTCTTTGCCACAGAAAAAGCTTTGCAGCAGGAATGAAAATCAGTGTGCATACAAGCAAGTTCCAAATCATTCACAATATTAACAAGACATATGGCACTTGTACTCTTTTGAGTGGTTGGCAAATGTGTTAATTTCAGATATAGTGCAATGAGTGATCACACAGCCATTCATGGCTATTGTTTGCAACAATGCACCTCTGTCTTATCTGCATACAGTGTTCATTCTTCTCCTGTCTGAGCAGTAATTTGAGACACTCTGTCTATAAGGCATGTTGTATCATTCTCCTTCAAATGTATGAGAATATTAAATGCCAATAATATACAGTTTTCAATAAAGGCAGGGGAGTTTGGATATTACTGAAGCGAAACTGAGAAATGTGTGCTGCTTAATTGCATTAAAAACCTTGATACTATTACTTCTACACTTTGTAAGTGCAATCAGGCTGACATACCCATTGAAAGTTAGTTACCTTGGTCTCCGCTGGGCTTGGTTCCCCTCGGGTTGCCCTTGCTCTCAGTTGAGGATGACAGAGATTGCAGAGTTCCTGTAGTGTTTTCCTATCCACCCTGTACTGCTCTACAACTTACACCTCATGCAGATTGTCAAAAGTTAAATGGGGTCTAAACACTCTTCTCCTTCTTGGCCATGGTCTATTAGAAGCAGCAGCAGCATAGACTAGGGCCCATTGCACAAACACATGAATAAAATCAACAGGAGCCCCAAACATTATTTCTGTGTATCCTAGTTTCCATGGCTGTATTCCATAGGTTTTAGAATTCGCAGGGAAAACCATCACTGAGTCTACATGGTTATTAATAGCTTGTTGAAAAGCTTCTCCATATTGGATTGGTTGATTAGCATACAGTTCAGCTGCTTATGCTGTAATTAGCATGCCACAATGTTTACCATGTTTGGACAGCTCTATATGGAGTGTAGAGCCACTTACTGAATACAAAACAGTGCACTATCATGTGCACATTGTGGCACAATGGGCAAATGGTTTTAGTAGACTGTGTAGACTTTATTGAATCTCCACCATTGTCTTTTCCATACAGCAAAATTACATTTTCTCTACTCTTGCTGTTTTAGAGCCTTGACTGGCAGCTTATTTAGTAAAAGCCTTCACAAATATTCTGACAATCCTAAACATCGGCAAGCCATCAGTTCTAGTCTATAACTGATTCCTTAGTAGTTTCTGTTTATCCAGCTCAAGGATCTGTAAAATAAAATAATTTATTTTTACCATGCTTTCCTTTTGCAACATACTTCAATACTAATTGTCTACTATTTCCTTTTTGAATTCACTCATATCACCTCCATAAAGTAAATTTTTTTCTTGTTCCTTCAGAAACAAATGAAGCATAGCATGCGTCTAATATTTTCCTGCTAAACTTTATCATAATACATAACTTTCATGATCAAAAAACAATGAATTTACCTCCTCCAGTCTTTTTTCCCACATTCTGTATAACATACCTTTAAAGATAGGACTTAATCTTGATTCCTGTGTTATTCTAAATATTATCTCCAGCAATTTTTTTTTCAAATTTGTTGAAAACATAAATACTCCATCATCATAGACAAATTAATAAATATCCTTTCGTTTTTAAACTTTACCTGAAAAGACCTCGACAATTGTCCTGTATCCTTAATATATTTCAACAAATCTTTCCACTGCTCCTAAACTTTCCATTCATATCTAATCCCTAGAATCTGTATATCCTTCATGGTAACATTTCCACCTCCTACTCTTACTATGTCATCAACACCTTTACTCTTCATCTTACTTAATGACATTCTTACCATTTTAACATCTTCGCTATGTTACTACCTCACATATGACCGTAGTTACCTATATCATATTTTTGACCAAGATTACTAAATTGTCTCCAGTGCCATAGCATAGCGGGATAAAGCCATAACCTTGGCCTGGGTGACCAGGGTTCACTTAGCAGATATTTTCAGGGAGAGATGGGCATGTCCTTCTGGGGGAGGATGTTCGCTGAAGATGGTCCCTGAAGGAAGGCATTCTCTACAGAAGGGATTAGTCTTTGATACTGGATTTCAAATGCAGAGGTGGAGGGATGGTGTAACAAGGGTAGCTCATATTATAACCCCCTCAACAGCAGAAGCAGTTGGAGGTGCCACCCCCAGGATGCCCTTAAAATCCATACTGGCCCCATTTCACTTGGATAAATCATGTGGATTAAGGAGGAGCAGGTAAACTCAACAATAGATTGGGGTTCTGGGATGGCCAGAATAAATCAAGCCAGTGGGTGGGGGGACTGCTATCTCATCTACATAGTTTAGTATCACAGGTGACATAACCTCATCACGAAAACAAATCCTTACCAACCTCATAGTCTTACATACACTCTTTAAACTATATTTATCAGCATTCCAAATATAATATAACTGATCCTAATTTTTTTCTCCTACCTAGCAATTAACCAGCTGTACAACTCATGCATTTTCATATGCTCCTTGAAAAAAATCAACAAGTACTTCTGGAATTCTATATTGTCTAAATAGTTTCCATAACAGAATATGACATTATCGTATGGCTTAAGAATGTCAAACACCATAAGTTTTCTTCTTCCTCTTCACCCTTAATTCCCTCTACAACTTCCTTAACCAAGACAAACTTATCTTTATATTTTTACATTTAAATCCATATCATGGAATCATGTTGTATAATTTTATATATAATCTTCTCAAATATTTTCTAAAATGCATAGCCTAAAAGGTAGGACTCAAACATGTGCAGAACTAGTAACCAATAGTACCATACATGCTGACCTCACAGAGATAGCAAACCTGATAGTGGATAAGTTTGTTCAATATTTCACTCCATTATCCCCTCCTAACTTGTCACAAACCTTCCCCAGACTTCCTACCAAATCTACATACCTGAAGAGCAGGTCCTCAAAGCCTTGTCGAAAGCAAAAAACACAGTCTCTATGGGACCAGATGACATCCCAGACAGTCTTCTAAATAGGCTAAAATATGAACTAGCATCACAATTAAGTACCCTTTTCAATCACAGCCTAACCACAGGCTTTGTTCCTGCAGCATGGAAAACAGAAACAGTTATTCCCATCCACAAAGGTGGCCTAGCAACAGACATGGGGAATTACAGAGCCATAAGCCTGTCCAGCCTCATCTGTAAGGCCATGGAATATATCATTATATACCTCATAAATAAAGACATAGGTGACCTCCAAACCCTGCATCCTACCCAATGTGGCTTGTCAAGGGCAGATCCTGCTGTTAAATCTGGTGGACTTCTTTGCAAAATGTGACCAGGGCCATTGACAAGGGAAAATCTGTGGACACAGCATACCTTGACTTGGCAAAAGCTTTCAACACAATCCCACATTCAGGCATTACCAATAAACTTAGCAAACTGAATGTAAACCCCTTCCTTGTAAAATGGGTTGCCAACTGGCTCACAAACCAGACACACACTATCAAAGTGGGTGACTCCACATCAACCAGCAGATCTGTTACCAGTGGGATGCCACAGGGGTCAGTGCTGGGCCCCCCTACTGTTTGGTATATACTTCTCAGAAGTTCAGGTCGAAACTAAGGGGTTGTGGCTGACCAAGTTTGCAAATGACTGCAAAATAAGAGCAAACATTGAATCTTCAAATGATGCCAGGAGAGTCTGACACAAACCAACAACTGGTGTATTAGTCACCATCTCAAACTAAATGCAAAGAAATGCATCATCATATCCTTCGGCACAAATAATTTCCCTTCACATTAATCAAATCAACAACAATACCTTAAGTATCCACAAAGTAGTAAGGGACCTGGGATCACAAGTTGACTGCAACTTTATCTTCAGCCACTATGTGTCTACTATAGTAAGGAAGGCTTTCTATGTAGCATACTTGATTAGTAAAGTCATTGCCTTGATAGCAAAAGAGGTTATAACACCTCTATACTCAGCACTAATCTGGCCTATAATTGAATACAACACGCTATTCAGTATGTACTGTACAAGGCACCTGCAGCAAATGCAGAGACCGCAAAGGTGTCTAACAAAGAAGATCAAGGGGTTCCAACATGTGCCTTAAACAGACCAACTAACATCCCTGTCACTATACTCTGTGTGATATAGACTTTTTAGGGGAGACTTATACCTGGCCTACAAAGCAAACTAAGGCCCAAACTTAATGAACTTGCTGCATATCCATACCATCAAATGGGACTAGGGATACCCGTTCCAGGGAACTAAATATGGCCTGTGGCTTAAAGAGAACATGCTGAGGGACAGATTTATCTCCCAGTGACTGTCACATCTTTTGAACAGGCTACCTATTCATGTGAAACAGAGCACCTCTATGACACTGTTCAAGAGGAACCTGGATGAGTGGATAG